>NC_050518.1:4716151-4764640 GCF_002922805.2 Oryzias melastigma
GATGTTGATAATTCATGTAGAGAAATTGGTATGGTCGAGCCAGGGTGGGATTATACAGTGTAAGTTTGCTTCCTTCCACTCCCTTTCAAGTGATCAACTTGTGATTTATCATGTGATATGTTATTTCATGTATTAACTGATTGCTTGAAATAAACCATTTCATTGATTCATTCATTCATTCATTCATTCATATAAAAGCAGGAAATGCTTTTTTTATGTCTGTTTGGATTTTGTATATAGTGGCATTTCACAGGAACAATTGAATCAAATCAAATCATTCTTGAATAGTGTACTTATGTAGAAAGCACTTTCCTGACTTAATTTAAGCCTCAAAGTGCTTTACAATCACACCCATTCACACCTATATTCACACACCCCCTTACATGGCGCCATCCTTTAACCACCAGGAGCAACGTTGGGTTCAATGTCTTTCCCAAGGACACTTCAACACAACGGCAGAAAATGCAGGAAGCAAGTTAGCAATCCTCCAATCTTAGGTTGACCACTCTACCTCTGCACCACAGCTGCCCTCACGTTACAAATGGCAGCAGCTGAACCAAGTGCAACCAATAGAACTATTCTGACTGATTACACGTGTAACTGCTAGCTTATCTGAGTATTTATTACATCGTGGTAATTACGTCCAAAACTATTTTCTACTTTGAATTCAACTCTAAGAGTAATCCTTTTATACTCTTCCGAGTCTTCCCTTCACCACTAGTTAGTACCTTCTGCGATCATGTATTCAGTGTTTTTGCATTAGCTGAGCAAACAAACTTAGGCAATAACCGTCCAGAAGAATTTTAGGGGATTTAATTGATTCCAGGAACCAAAGGCTTTCCGCATTAAGTGTTTAACACTTTAACACCAGAGATCGCACCGTTACTAATGAAAAGTGTTGCATATCGGTTAGCTGCTTTTTTTCTGCGTCAGAATTCACTGATTCACATTGATCGTGTTATTGGTAGAATTACAGTAGATCAAACTATGTTATTTAGGTGTATAAAAAAACTTTATCTCAACTTTAAAAAGGGGAAAAAATGACTTGCCTTCCAGCCGCTACCCGCCTCTCTGTAGTACGGGAAGTTGTCACAGATCCACTGATAGATCTCACTAAGCGTCATCCGTTTGCGAGGCGAGCCGTTGATGGCGAAGGTGATGAGGCTGGCGTAGCTGTAGGGCGGTTTGCCGTCTCTGTGCTGTGCGGCTTCCTCCTGGTCCAGTGTTGTTCCGGGGTCTAAGTGTACCATTTTCTTGCTGGGCCCGTGCCCGTGGTGGTGTGTGTGGTGGTGGTGGTGGTGCCCCTGGTGGTGCCCATGGTGGTTTCTCAAATCCACCTTCTGGATGGCTGCCCTCATGCTCAGCTGGGGAAGCCAGTCCATGGAAGTGAGGCTGCTCTCCAGCTCAGAAGTCATAGTGCTCGTCGGTTAAGGGCTCTAAAGGGCTGATAGGCTGCTCTGCAACGGCGCACACTGAAGCTCACTGGACGGGCTGTGTGCTTTTTGTGCAGCAGACTGGGCTCAAGCCTAGAATGAGTGGAAGGTATGTTTATTATGCTATAAATCATTTTCCAGATACAGTCCATGTTTTCCTTAAAAAAATGATTATTTTCTTTTTAAATCTATACTAAAAAGTGTCAAGGATGTTTCCATTAGTTACACACAAAGTAGCAAAACAGTGCAAGTTCAAGGTATGTGTGTGCCTTACTCTTCCCATTTCTTTCCATCTTTCTTTGAGCCAAAGCATCTGGGGAAGCAAAAGGTGGGGTCGTCCCCTTGAGCATCTTCACAAGATCTTCATTGAGCCGCTGCCACGTCCGCTGCTGCAACACACAAAACACAACGTCTCTTTTATCACACGGCGGTTTATCTGGCTCTCTTTACCGGGATTAAAAGTATTCTGGGTTTTTTGGTTTTCTTAAAGTCTTATTCCCTTCAATGTGGAAATGGCATTTGGATCTGCAGTGACTAAAAGCTGGGGAATTGTTTTCACAAGTGCCTGCCAAATGGGAGGGGGGGTAGCTCGAGAGGAATTCCAACCCTTGAGAGGAGCTGCATTGTCCCGTGTCTCTCCCTGTCTGAGATCCAGCGCTGACCACTCCACACACACTTCAGCTTTCTGAGAAGACATCTCTCACTTCCTCGACGAGCCCATGCCCCCCCATCTCAAATGCTCTGATCCTCATCCAACGGCAAAACCAAGGGGGGAAAAAAAAATCCTACTCTTTAACGGCCCACTCCAATGAAAATTGTGTTTTTTGGTGTTTATAAACGTGCTCTTGTGGCATTTTTCTCATGGAGGACATAGAAAAAGCTTAAAATTGAATTTCAGAAATGTTCTTTATTCAACTCCTTGCAAATTAAGAGCTGACACAAAATACAGTTGGACAAAGCTTGTTGGTGTGACGTAGAAGCTACTACGGCAAGCCAAAAGCACTCCATTCTGATGCATTATCTAGATCAGGGTGCTCATTATAATAATTGATCGCGAAGGATGTGACAGTAGACCACGCAAAGACATGAATAGAGATGGACAAAACAAGGCTGTTACCTCAGGTTCCAACAAAAAGAGGTAAATTCTGCCGCCATTTATTCGGGATACGGATATCGCCCGAGTTTGACATTTTGGGACCAAATTACATTAGCAAGCAGTGATTGGTCCAAGAATTTGTCAAACGCTTTGAACGTTTGAGATGGGACCAATGGGCACTACATGCCATTACTGAGGCATCTGATTGGCCAGTTTATGATTTGAATAAATAGCGATAAAGGAAATATATTGTGGAAAAAAAATAGGTTTAGCAAGAACACGTTAAAATAAAAAGAGACATCAAAGCAAGAATAGTTATTCTGACAAACAGAATGACTGAGTAATAGCTGTTTATTTTTTATAGAAGTCTATGGGATTTTGGCTTTATGGGACCAGCGGGTACTTTCTATTTGCAATGCGAGGAGGGAGAGGTCTCTCTGTCTATGAGATTGAGAACTTTTTTTTTCTTTTTGAAAGGGATACCGATTGTCCTGCGCTTGGAAAATTTCATCACTGAAAGGAACTGAGTTAGAATCCCGCAGTTGCTGTGTTTTATTATTTAAAGACATATTCGCATTTCATTAGGCATAAAGAATACATGTGTGTTTGAAATTCCTATGAACATATGAACAGGGTTCAATAGACTAACTAGATTTATTTGTGTTAACTTGTAGTCTCAAAGTAGCTCGCACGGCAAAAAAGTAAGCATCCCTGCACTAGATCCATGCACATTTTTGTTTTCCTTATCTAAGCTGACATCTGGCTCAAAGCTATACAGTCGGTTATCTCTGATATTGCAATAAATTTTTATTCCACCGGTAATGTACGGTTGGGGTTGTAAGGGGCTGTAAGCTAGGGGGACAGTGCGTAAACTAGTGGTGCCACACTCCAAGTCTTGAGGGCCAGTGACCTACAAGTTTTCCATACAACCTGCCATTGAAGCTCCTTATTGGCTATAGACACCTGATGTATGATGGGAAGGGGGTGAGGTTACTCAACTCCAAGTTGAATTTCTAACGAATATGGTCGCTCTACAGAAACTACGTCCTAAAAAATGTTTGTTAATTTTGTCTAAACAAAGCATAATCATAATTAAAAGACCACTGGGAAAGATTTTAAAATAGATCAAAAGACGATCGAAGTGGGACTTCTATTTTTGGAGCTACAACTTACAGAGTCCAATTCATTAGAATCTGTATTAACTTTTACAATTTTGCTCAAATTTAAGGCTTTTTTTGTACACTGAAGAGAAATTACTCACCAGCTGCTATGTACTTTAGTCAGTATCAGAACATTTGAAGCTTCGTCACTTCTGAACTTAGAATGTCAACCAACTCTTACTCATGAAAGAAAACATTGCTTTCAAACTGTGTTTGGCCCAAGCAAAACCACATCTCTATGCTTGAAGAAAGATGGGCATGTTATTAAAGGAGAATGAAAAATATGAGTGGCTACGTTTAAAAAAAAAAAAAAAAAAAAAGAATTTGGTGTTGTGTCCTTCAACAGCTCATCCTATTTGTACTCCATTCATGCCATCAAGGTAAGAGAACTTAAATGAGTTAATAAACTAAAATTCCTTCACCTGTACCCACGAGGGAGCCCCACACACAAACATGAAAAACAAGGTTAGATGAGAGCGGTCACAGCAAACCTTTCCTTCAATTACAAGGAAAACCGAAAATATTGAAGTGAGTCAATGTGGCGAGGAGAAAGAGAAAGGCTCATAGAGATTTCCAGCACCCCCCCATATCTCCTCCTCAAGGCCACTGTAGGAGAAACATAGCCAAAATCCTTTTCTGACTCCTAGGAAGCCATCTTAATTAGTGCACCATTTCTTCTGAGGTTTCTTAATGTGGTGGGTAGGTGGTAATGGGTGTGGCGACACGCAGGACAAAATTAAAACGAATAAACCAAAAAACAAGCTGTCATTTTGCCCTCATTAAATGGAGGCTCGGGCTGAAAGTCAGACTGCCACAAGCCCCAACCTGCTGCACCGCTGTGGCTGTTGTTGGGAGGTTTGGGAGCGTGGGCTGGCTACACCGCCGCGCAATGAAGCTTTGCGCTGCGAGCCTGGTGAAGTGTTGGGATGATGAGTAATAACAGAGAAAAGAATAAAGAAAGAAAGAAGAGGGAGAGGACATGACTTGGCTGCTGGGGGAAAGGGGTCCCGCTGTGCAGGTTTATGCAGATAAATTACCTAGTTGACTCAGTCAACTCATGCTGCTGCAGTGCTAAACTATATCAAACCGGGGCTTCAAAGACTCATTTTCAGCTATCCACCTGTTTTTTTTCCTGGTAAAATTTGAGACTACTTCTAAAAAACATACAAACACAAATTGCACATGAAAAGTAAAACAGCTAAAGGCTACAGCTTCCTAAATGATGTGCACATCTTTCACACAAAGTGAATTAACTGAGCCAGAGGATCAGAGATAATCATAAACATATATTTGCTAATAGAAACTTGTATAGAGATGTGTGTTAGTGTGTGTATGAGCACTGGCACAACCATTAGGAGACCATATTTTGCTGCAGTGTTTCCAACAGGCTGAGAATTAATCTGCAGTGGAGAGCAGCTTGTAGAGTTTTAGCCGTCTGACGTTTTCACTCTGCAATGTTTGCAAAAAACATTTATTAGGAGATACAATTAAATCAAAGAAAAACAAAGATTTTTGCTTGGTCGAAAAGCTGATGGAGCAAATTAATTTTTGATGCTACAAGCTGACGAGGGGGAAAATCTGTCAAAAAGCGTGAGAATGACACTCCATTTATTATATCAGAGGCAAACAAATCAGTATTTTAGACAATTTTTAACATATTTAATGCTATGGTCCCAAATTCAACTGCTACCACGCAATGGGGAGACATCGGCAGAATCCTCAAGATTTCATATCGCCACCAGATTTTTTTGAAAATCGTTTGTGTGGTCATTAATGTAGATGGTGGTAGTTGGGCGTGCACAATGGCCTGATTTTTATATACCCCAGGCTTTCGGCAGGCTGGTGGCACCTGATATGGACAGGTGCCAATCTGAGACATTTAAACATCGTCCAGTCAGAGCTGCTCCCGCTGCCGCCAACCTGTGGTCACCTAGTTGTCACTCGATTTCAAAATGGCGTCATTCCCGTTTAACACTCGACTGCCATGGCACGACCTCGAAATGTGCCTGGGCGGCGATTGATCAATGTCAACTTTTAGAGAAAACACATCCGGTTGCAGTGAAATTTCAACTTCTTTAATTTAAAACCTCCACAGCCACGGCATATCGCGTGAAAAAACAACTGCCGCGTCCCGATTACAAATACGACCACTTGTCGAAATTGCTGAAAAAAAAAATTGCATTTAGGTCGCCCCACAGTGAAATTTTGAGATATGAGACCGCAGTCTTAAAAATCAACTCTGGTGATTTTGTGTGTTTTTTTTTTTTTTCAATCAAGTTCAAAATTGTATTTTGTGAATCAGGATCAAACAAAAAGATTGCTGTCTGAAAAGTAACATTTGTGTCGTAGAAAACATGCAAGGTGGTCCACAAGGGCCATTCTGATGCATCCACTTGTCAATAACTAAATCCACGTATGTCTTTGTTTTCCTCATCCGACTCAAAACTATGAGGCTGGATAGCTCCAATATTGCTCGGCATTTTTGTTGCACCAATGTTAGCTTAGGGTTGTGAGGTGCTGTAAGCCAGGGATCCTCAAACTTTTTCTTGTGAGGGCCATCGTTTTCTTCTCCAATGTGGGTTTGAAGGCTAACAGAAAAAGTGTAACAATCACAGGGTGTGTCTAAACGTAAACATATATGGTTTTCCAGAATGATACACACAACCAAATTTTAATAATCCATTTCTGTAATAGTTACAGAAAAAAAATTACTGAAATATTTTTAAAGTTAAACCAATAAATAATCTAAAGTCTATCCTCTCCCTTCACGTTATAAGTCATGTTTTATGTGGGTCTCAATCGGCCAGATTGAGAATAAGAAAAAAAAAATTCATGAGTCTCTGATAGTGTTTGGGGGCTGGGTCAAATGTAGCAGGCCGGATCTGCCCCGTGGGACGTAGTTTGGGGACCCCTTATGTAAACTAGCAGCAGAGCTAGAGCTGTATAGGTAGTTCAGTATGGATGATGGGAACGGGGGCAGGGTTGCTCCATGCCAGCAGTACCGCCCACAACTCAGAGGTAACTTTCTAATCACCTACTGCAGCTCTAGAGAAACTCTGTCATAACAGATTTTAACATTTTGGCCAAAAACTGCATAATCATAATTAAAAGACCACTTTTAAAATAGATCAAAAGATGACTGGAGTGGGTCTTGATTTCCCTAAGAACATATTACTTTCATTCTCTAAGTAATCTCATGCAGGGTTATAAAAAAATGTCTGAAAGTGGAAAAGAATCATAAATCTGAACAGTAGAGATCTTTTTTTAACCAATCAAAACATAATTTTGGGAGCCACATCCATCTTTCTCCAGCACACAAAACTTAGAAGGGCACTGACAAATGCCCCCACTTAGAGGCTAATTTACATTTAATCAGCCATGCGACTATAACCTGTGTTTTATCTGTGATTCACGCAGACATCATGCAGCCCGGTTCTAGAGAACTTCTTATAGGATGAGCTGTTTTGAAAGGGATCAAACTGTGCCGATGTCCTTGTCCCAGCACAGTTGGGGATCCATTTGTTGGTCCAAGTAAATCCATTTATGTTCCAGTGGTTGCTAACGTCTCCTTCAGGGTGTTACTTATTGGCTTTTTTTCAAGCCAACCTGTTAAGTAACAAATCTAAACAAATAACGGAGTTTGTTGACAGAGGTTTCCATGTTGATGAAATGGACGGGATTACAGATCAGAATGTCTCATACAAGCTGTAAAAATGTGTTCCTTCCTAATGTATGTATTTTGTGTTGTTGCCAATCTTCTGTTCTTTCGTCGGCTGTTCACATCCATTATATAGGGGGGTCACAGTCTAAGAGGTTCTATAGGGGAACCGTCTGGGCCAGTCTTGTGTTTTGCTGAATAAATAAATGCAGAAATAATTACACTTCCAAACCCATTACTTACTTCTGTTAGCTTAAGAATATTTTTGATTTAGATTTATTTGAACAGAAATAATATCTGAGCATATTTTAAATGGATAGTTTAGAGTGGCCACACCATGATTTTCTTAAGCCTTTCAGAGCAAACTATATCCATGATCATATATTACCTTCTGAACACTTAAAAACAAATTATTTATGAAACATTAGTCATGTTTGTGGACCGTTTTAAAACGACTCGATCTCTGAGGCACCGCCTTTCACTCCTTGTCGGTCCCGCCCATTTCACGACGTCATCCTTGAGCCTGCCGCCCCGAGCCTCCTCAGCGTGACCAAACTTTGTAAACAAGACCTCGTGTCTAAAGATCTCCTCATTCATTGGCCAGCAGCTTTGGGGGCAGGTAAAACAGAAGAGAAAGATGGATGTGCCACGGTCTGCAAATGCTTGCCAGGATTTTTCACTTATTCCAACTTTTTATTTTGCTGAAGGATTTTGAGCGTCCGTACCAAGGCCAGGTTCTACACTTTTTACTGCAGCTTTGGTACCATGGAGTAATCATGGTGGTTACTGGGGACGCTACGGCTAAAGATACACACGCTAATAAGTGTTTGTGACATGTGGATTGTCGGTAGAATCAATGTGGATCACGTTAAAAGTTGTTTTAATGAGCTTAAATTCATCCGACCACATTTTAATGAGTTGCTGTGTCTCATCCTGGTGGTGTTATGGCATTGTTTTTAAGAGAATTCTGTTGGAACTACAATAGAGCTAAAGATTACGTCACGGCAGCAGCCCGTGCGTGTGCCGTGTAACGCGACACAGAAAAACGAGAAATGTTTTTTGGTGGTGTTAAAATAAACTTTCTAACAAGTAAACAGTTGGACCAATTATTTCCTTTTGGCCAACATGACAATCTAAGGCTCAACATTTGTCCGCAGCTCACCGATCGCCTAATTTCTAACGTGTTTACATCACGTTGCTGTCTGGTACGGTGGTTATTTTAGTTCAGTTGTTCTCTCTCTGTTCGTTTCGTGGTCAGACTGAGGAATCTGTTTTGTGTTTTACTTAATTTGTAAATCAATGGTTACCAACTAAAACTTGTTAAATATTGTTTTTGTTACGTTGTTATAGTCATTCAGTGATGTGAGATACATGTCTTATCCTGTAAATTTTCTACCAAACAAATACGATCTTTTTCAAACTGCATTTTTTCGTCTGTTCCTAATTCACAACAATTGCAATAAAGAAATACGCAGAAATGCAATTTTGAGCATAATTTTCTTTATACATGTCCTCCATGATCAGAAAAATGCCACAAGAACATGTAAAAACAGAATTTTCATCTGAGTGCACCTTTAAATGTTGAGAAAAAAAAGAGAGAAAAACATTTTTGGCCTTTATGTGTAGCTTTTAATTTTAAACCCTCATTTTCTTAAGAATAAATAGTAAAAAAAAAAAAAATACAGGAAATACTTGGTTAATAATAATTTTTTTGCTTTGAAAGCTCAACCTCAAAGTTTTAACTGATCTTTAATCTGATTCGAGTCATATTTAAAGACGGTATCTCCCCAATACTTGTGTTGAGTCCATGTTTCCTGCAGGGTAAACAGTGTTTGGGGTGAAGGTAAGAATAACCTCAAAGGTTCCTTAAAACGGCGACTGCAGATGAAATGACACTTTTGAGGAGAATAACTGATGCAACGACTGAGCAATAATAAAAGTAATGAGTTTCTGTAAACGCTTTCTAAAAACCCACAGGAACTTTCAATCCCTGATGGATCCCGTTCCTTTCTAAGGGTTTCTTTGCAGGAATTCATCAGAAATGTTTGCACCTTGGCGCAATTGGAAGACATAGAGGTTCTAAGTAGATATATCAAAGAAAATCAGTCTGATTAAATAGCTAAATGATTTTTCTAAGTTCAAAGAAATGTTTTCACAAACAGCTCTTTTTATCGTAAAACAAAAAGAGATTTAAAAAAAAAATTACAATTTTTTTAACTTAATTTCAAGTGAAATAAGAGTTTTCTCTTGTGAGCTGCCAGATGTGAGATATCAGTTGGTACTTAAGATTGGACGTCTAAGAGGCTGAAATGCTTCACCTCTTCCACCATATTTAAATACACCAATCTGTGCACTGTGGTGGGTGCTTTCACGACCGGGGAATATTGTCCCTTAAAGAGATGAGGATATGTGTGCGACTGAATACATTCACCCATTAGACTTCGTAGCTGTGATGCACTCAGTTGTATGCATCACTAACAGCTAACAGTCCCCCGCTGCTAGCAGGCTTTTAGACTGAGAGAGGCTTTACAGTTCTGCATTTTAATAAAGAACTTTGAATGGAGTGATGGGGGATGGGTGAGCGGAGTGGGGGGGGTTGAGAGCCAAAGGAAAAGAGGCATCAAAATATTTTCAGAGGGAAATGAAGTCATGACAAAATACCCACCCGGAGTGCGCGGTGCTGAGAGAGGGGGCTTCTGGAAAGTACTGTTTCGGCGAGTGTCGGGCTAATGGGTCAAAAGAAACTCTGTGGGCACACTCGGCGCTGACATGTGGAGAAGTGTGGGCCATTCAAAGACAGGAGGAAAAGGTCCAGAAAGCCGTATTGAACATCCTAATTGCTTTTTGCTTGATCAAAACATACCACTGAAAAGGTTCAATTATAAGATACCGTAGCAAATCAGGCGCCCTCATAGTCGCTGTTTGCAAATCCTTAAATGGAGACCGGCTTAGCAATTATCGCCTGATACTTTTTTTTTTCTCCCCGGAGGACCTGGGCAGGCATCAATGGCCTGCGCTATAATCAAAGTGATATACCCTTTGTAACCCTCCTGCCTAAAAAGAGTGGTCAGGCAAACACGTTTCTGAAAAAGGAGAATATGAGTGATATGAGACTTTACAATGTCAGAGTACTTTTATCAGCTTGCTCGTAGAAAGCGTACGGTGGCCCTGAAGTGCAAATCCCACCAAGAAATGTAAAAATATTTACAACAAGTTAAAAACGCAAAAAAATCAAAATTCCAAAAATAAGAAACTGGACAAGGCATGAGACATCACTGACATTTGATTTTTGACTTTTTTTTTTTTTTTAAATGCGTCTTCATTGTTCCCATTCTTATCAAAATTTTATGATTAGTCCAGTATCTATTCATGCCAAATACCTTTCTTTTGAAATGATGGGTGTGCCATAGTACCTACATTTACCGGTTTTGTTTTTTTAACATTTCATTTTGATTTCTGGAAATTAGTTTTGTTTTCAAAAACATGTTTTTATTCTTTTTTAAGGAAACTAGAAAAGGTGGATATTATGGGACATCACTGATTGGATGAGGACGTTTACATTTTTTCAAATGGGTCTTCAATGTTCGTTTACTTATAAAAGTTTTAAGATCTGTACAAAGACAATTGTCATCATCCAATCAAAAATGTCCCCTAACACCTATCTTTTTTCAAATTCTTATTGTGTTTCAATTTTATTAATATTTAATTTTGATTTATGGAAATGGCTTGTTTTCCAAAATGTGTTATTCCTTTTTACGTGAAGTAGAAAAGGTAGGTAATAAGGGACATCACTGATTAGTTAATGACGTTTGCCAATCATTTCAACTGAAAGTAATCAGGCATGAAGCGATACTGGATATGCTTCGTTTTAATATAGATTAGTATGCGGACATTGATGATCCATTTGAAAATACTCAAAGGTCAAAAAACAAACATCATCATGTTCCATAGTACCTACTTTTTTCGGTTTCTCATTTCCTTTTTCTTAGCATTTCATTGTGATATCAGGAAATTAATTTTGTTTTCCGAAATGTGTTAATATTTTTTACAGAAACTGGAAATGGTTGGTATGGGACATTCGTGCATCTTTTCAACGGAAAGTTAATTGGCATTAACTGATACTAAATATCCTCTGTACTAATCATAAAAATGTTATTAGTATGCGAACAGTAAAAGACAAAACTTAATGTGAACAAAGTCAATGTGGAAAATTAAACCTTTTCCGATTTGTCATTTTAACATTTAATTTTGATTTCTGTAAATTACTTCTGTTTTCCAAAACATTTCTTTTTTTTTTATTGTGTTTTTGGTTTCGACAATTTTATTTTACATTCTAAAATGTCATTTTGTTTTTTATCATAAATTTAGCTTTTTTTTTAATCATCGTAAATGTTTTTTGCGTTGAGTGATTTGTTGATGTGATTTGCCCTTCGGGCCACCGTACAATCGAGTCTGGCCATCTCAAATACCTTGACTGACACCATTTTTTGGAGCGTTAAAATGATATTTGGTTGAAACGAAAGGATAAAAAGGAGTGGGTCCCACTGAATCCCTCTAGGCGTGAAATTAAATATTTAACTCCGCAAGCTCTCACAGAAAAACAACACCTGAAAACATCTGCAGAGGTAAAAAGAGTTAGCGACCCTCAAGATATACTACAACCAAGTGAAAAAAGCTTTCTGAATTTAGGATCCCGACAACGGCGGAGTTAAAAAGGCACATTTTGTCATAAATAAAACATACGAGTGCAACATTTCTACACACACAACCCCCCCACCAACAAAAAGTCCCAAGAGACAGATGGGATGCTGTTTGTGAACTCATGCTTTGCACAGCAAAGGAGGCTATAGCACTGCGTCACTGCGACTCCAACTACATTCCCACATCCAGCCCTGTTCAGCAAGGACTAGTCCTGTTTAAAAATTCATTAATTTACAGCAAAAATAGATTAAAGGGCCCAACTGCAGCAACCTAAAAATTTGGCTTGTGAATTGCATTAATAATGGAAGTGAGCATCCCAAACCTCAAGGCCCAGGCTCAGAGGCATGGCTTTGGTTTTGTTACGCTTTATAATGGAGCATCATTTACATTTTTTAGAAGTATCGCAGCTTTTTGATGCTTGTTTATAATTGCATTGTTTTACATGCAAATTGGCTAACAATTGATAGTCATTAAAGCCTAACCGGTAAGAGTGCAACTCTGCCTGCCTGTGTAAGACACGGGCTTCAACATGAGGAAGCTTTCTGCACAACTCCTGCGTCGCTGGCAGCGCGGGGACCAATCCGAGTAACTGCACATAAAAGGTGATCATCCCTTTCTTATCTCTCACATCTTCCTTTTTTTAAAATCACAGGGATGCTTTACTAACTGAATCAAAGAGGATTTCCACTAGATAAAAGGATTTGCAGCATTAGAATTTAAATTGCGTGATACTTTACCGGGGGACATGACAAAGGTCGCATTGAAAGAGATGAAAAAACCTGTTCTATCCAATGTAGAACCTGACGTTGAAATACTATCTGAGGATCTAATTCATGGCATGAGAGTGTTAAACTATCAGGTCATTTTAATAATCACTTCTAAAAGAGCTGATAACTGATGTGCCCTGAGGTAATTAAAGTGACCCGATGACCTGCAGTGGCCTGGTAATTAGAGGCAAATTAGAAGGCTTCCAGCTGAAAGGACATCTCATCCACACCTCCTTCAGCCTCCACTGCCGTGCTATCTGCCTGCAAGACCGCTCACCAGAAATCCCTCTGGAGGAAGAGTCTGTGATGAAGAGGAGCAGACAGCTTCCAGGCATCAATCTGAACAACAGAGGAGTGTATACGACTGCGAAAAGATTTTTTTTTTTAAGTCACAATGTTATGTTAAATGAAGTGATCTTTTTCAAGGTTAGGCACTGATTCTGAAAAGTCAATGCAGCCGTTCTAATCATCTTCTGCTCAGCACGTCAAAAAGATTACTTAAAAAGAGACTTTTCAAAGGGCGGCTAATGCGGATGATGCAGGGTTTGTCAACATGAGCTGTGCAGCAGTCCACAGAAATCTGCTTCCCTTCCACACAAGCACACAGAAATATTAATATTCAATATTGCGCATTACTTGCTTAACAATACAAGTTGTCCTCGATTTTCTTTAGACTTCCGTCACCTGCCCCAACATGCCATGGAGCAGCAACCTAAATTCACATTTTTCAGCAAAATCGGCAGGTGGTCAGGCAGTGGCATTTGTAATCGAGAGGCAGCAGTCGCGTTTCTACACGTAGCTGCAGAGGTTTTAAGAAAAAGTTTACATTTTTCACGTCAGTGTCATCCGTCCAGGCACATTTGGAAGTCGCACGATGGCAGTCCGGTAACAGGCAGGTGGCAGGAAGGCAGCAGCACAATAACTGACTTATGTGAGGGTCTCTATAGCCTAGTTTTCATTTTAGCAGTATGGTCTGGTTTAAAATGGCACAGGCAATTCTGGTGAGCATTTCCAGCCAAAGTTGGACTGTCACTACGCATGTGGGGTGAAGCCAACAACAACAACAACAACAACAACAGAGGTCATCCAGCAGCTAATTTTTCCGGCCTGGCTTTTGGCAAAGTGGAATACAGCCTCTGAATTTTGTCATAACGACCTCCCGCCAATTAACAGGTTTCAACAGTGGCTCCGCGCTAGACGGCCTGTTCTATTTTTATATGGACCTACAACCAACGGGAGTCCAAAAATTATACGGTTCGGTCCGGCTTTATTGGTCCATCTTATAATGGAAATGCTCAAAATACCGGACTGGACCATACCATACCACATCACTCAGTGAAATGAAGCACACATTCCTTGTGACATTCTCGGCACGTTAAAGGGTAACCAAACCCTAAATCAACTTTTTTTTTGGCCGTTTACATCCATAAATAGGGGTTTTAAAGTGATGACTATTGGTCCTTGACAATTTTTTGGCAATTTAGAATAAACATGTATAATTCTAAAAATAATGGTCCCTACAGGTTGAAACAAGGTAATACAGTTGAATTCCGTGATTGGTCAAACTAATTTAGTCCCACGTCATGATCTGCAGCTCCAGTAATGATAACAGTCTTGTTCCACAGCCCCACCCCTCTGAATGAATTTTTTCAAATTTTGGCTGAGTAGAGTCAGCCTCCAACTCCCCTGTTTGGTTACCCTTTAATGTTGGGAGTGGGGTCATCTGTACCCCACAAGACAGCACACTGAACTATTTTTTTTTTCTTCTGAGTGACTCTGGTTTTTTTACTGGTGGACGTGGCAGACATAAAATCCTGTTCAATTTTGTTATGAGGGATAACGCTTCAATGTAAGGGTGGGGTCATCTGGACCCCAAAAGGTACCCCAAAGGGTTAAAATTGTCTGTGGATCGGCCGATTTCAGACTGCTGCCATCCAATTGTTCGTATGATAGCACAACGGAATCTCGACAAGAACTGCTGGTATGCGCCGAAGGCCTAGTGATGACCAAATTTCAATCTGGTGATAACATGGGGACCCCACACTGGTGGTGCACAAAACTCATCATGGCGTTAATAGCAGCATAGCAACTCCCAGACCTGCATATTGACAAATTGAGCTTGATGCTAAGAATGCAAAGAAGACAGAACATTGTGCTGTCTCGGGAGGCATGTTGTCTTGAAAGCTGTAAATTGACAAGATTATAAGGTGTGCTCAAAATCAGAGTTGCGAATGACAAAGTGGTGCAAAATGGCCCAAATTTCTTTTTTTACACCTTCCCGCTAGCTACCGGAAAGCTAGCGACACTTGATACGAATGGGCGTTGTCCAGAGACATTCACACATCGTCTAATCGGAGCTGCTGCCAGTCGGCAATCTGGCTGCCACTGTCCAGCTGTCGCCAGATTTCATAATGACATCATCACTGCCTGATTGACTTTTCTGACAAAAAAAAAATTTAAAAATTGGGTGCCGGCAGCTAACTTTAAAGATTCTGCCAATGCTTCCCTATTGCGCGGTGGCAGTTGTATTTGCGATTGTGGCATAGTTTAATTTTCATTAGATGTCAACAGACTCATTTGTAAATACGCTGAAAATGAATAATCAAGGGAACACACGTTTCTCTTTGTAAAAAAAAAAAAAAAATTTTTTTAAAGCGCCATGTCTTTATCAGACAAACTGAGACGTCTGTAATTTATCCACAAATAACCCTTCATTCAACTTTCAAAAAGTCATTACCCACACTTGCTTCTTCAGCTAGCATTTGCTGACATTGACGATAATTACAACGACCTTTCTGATGATAAAACACAAATCAGTAAAACATTATGATGGGTTCCTTCTCTTCACGTTTCATGAGATTCTCCATAACGTTTTAATGAGGCATTTAGGGGTCCATGAGTGATGTGCTGAAAAAGCCTACAATGGCAATCAGCAGTGAGTGTGGCAGCTGTTCGGCAATTAAAAAGCCAAATTACCCTCAATCAACACCATTTACAAGCACAAGTAAATCTCAGAGCCAATAATGATGAGAGAAATCTGTTCAGACAGCACTCATCTTGATGGGAATTAGGGGCGCATGGAAATCAGGACCGGGGTGATCTCTCCATAAGACTTTTCTAGAGTTTGAGACTGCAAGACAGATCATTGAGACAAAAGCAATGTCTTATTTAGGTCAAATTGGGGAAATAAATGATATTTTTGAACAATTTGATAGAAAATAATTGATCAAATTGTCAGAGAGTTTTGTTAAAATATCTAAAAATGACGTTTGTTGGATTGATAATTGTTTTGGAACCCCCAACAGAGTGCTCTGACCTTGCGGTCACTTCAAAAGTCCCGAAAACTGTGAACGCCGCACGTGCGGCGTTCACAGTTTTCGGGACTTTTGAAGTGGTTCGGTCACCTGGACAACAGCCACAAAAAATAAAAATAAAAACACGTCGCCTCGGTGTGATGAAAGCTCCGCGGTAATGCTGATAAAACTTACAGAAGTTCAGAGCATTCCTCCAGTGTCTGCAAACACCAACTTGTCACGGCCTGCCGTCAATTCTATCTGCATCCTTCAGCTGACAGACACCTTCATGACTGACACGCGGGGATTTTTTTTTTCTTTTTTTCTGTAGACTACTCACCGCCTTGCGTGAATGTGAACCGGCTCCGGTTTTTTAATTTATTTATTTTATTTGTACTCCAGACGCCTATAATTGTTCTCCCTGAAAAAATTCCCATTCGAAGACAAAAGCTCCCGCGCGGCAGGCTTGTCTGCTCTGCGTCCTCCTCCGGGGCGCGCGGCTCCACGCGCGTGCAGTGACCGCCGCTGTGGTCACTCGGCTCGGACTCTCCTCCTCACGACGCCTCTCAACCCGCTTTTCCTCACGTGAGCTCAGCCCTCAGAAGAAGAGACCGGCTCTCCGGCTGATCCGCGCTCCGCTGATAAGCCACCGGAACTACTTCCAGCGCCAGCCGGAGCACGTTGAAGATGAATTCATGCACCACAATGGTGGTGGGGGGGATGAATTCACATCATGGAACTAGTCCCCCTTTTCAGCGGCAGCACTCAGATTTTCACAGGGACGTGAACGCCGCATGGCAGAAAAATTCATTAAAAAAAAACACATTTTTATTTTTTTATTACTATTTATTTGTTTTATATGAATTAAAATAATAAAAATATATTTAAAAACGTGCTTCAATGCTCAGGTATTGTTGTTCAGTAAAAAAATGCAGAACAAAGATGAGAGCTGTATTGTTAGAAGGTATTCCAGTGCATACCTGGGATTTCATGACTCCAGACGGATGTGAAGTCACAGCGCACCCACCTGGACAGGACAACACCTGACACTGTGAATGCATCTGACTTTTTAGTTGTGCAAATATTCACTGTTGTTAAAGTAAATGCGTTTGAAAATTACTTTACTTCATGAAATTGTAATTAAATTACTTTACTATTTTCCCATTTTGAAAAGTAATTCATTACTCCTTATGTTGAGGAATGTTGAGGCACCTCACAATTCGATCTGATTACGATTCAGGAGGAAGCGATTCGATTATAAAACAATTATTAATGCATAACAGATCTCACACTTACCCAATAATACATTTTCTGCATTGAGATGTGATAAAGGATGTGTTTTATTTTGAAAGGACGTCATGTGTTCATCTATCTAAAGTTAAAAACAATTTAATATTTTGAAAAAAGGCTATTTCTACCTCATGCTTATGTTGTATCTATGCAAAAGAAAAACATATATATTTACCTTAATAGCAATAACTACATTACAGTGCACATCAGTGTCTTATTTTTCTAAAGCCTGGTGTGGTTGGGTTGTAGTCGGTGAGAAACTGACCCAAATGGCTCTCTAAGTGTTGAGGTTATAGTATGATTTAGCCAATCACAATCAAGAAAATGCATATATAGTTCTTATAAAGTACTGTTATTGATGGCTAATTAAAATTTAAACACAAGTTGCATTTGGCCCATGGACTGGACTTTGCACATTTTTTCCTGATGACCATGTACTTGTAGTATGCAAATTATGTAGGAAGTATATTAACAGAGTACTTCTTCAGACTAAATTGGAATGTTTTAAGAAAATAATATATAAATAGTGTATGAAAAATGCATTTTAAGTGCACTACCTCACTTTTAGCATAAACAAGTATGTCTAAAAACTGTGGTTTATCATGCATCACTCAAGACATCTAATGTTTCCTTAACTCCAGAACTTTTTTCTCTGTTTGTACTTCATGTCCAGTAACTTGTTCAGGTATGTCACAGTTTGTTTGTTTTTTTTAATGGCAGGTAAGGCATTTAATTTTTATATAAAGGTTTTCTATAATAAATGCTTCTAACAATATGTGGATTTGGTTGACCTGGTTTGCTTTTTGATCCTTTTGCATTTGTTTAAAAAGTAAAAAGTCTTAATGAAGCTATTGGTTCTATGCCCCATTAAAAAATATGTAAAGTTAAAAAATCTGGCGTCAGACTTTTACTAATCCTCAGTATTTAACTATCCAGCATGAAAGAAATAGCTTTTGCTTGTATTTATGAACTGATGCGGAGATCCGGCTCGGTTCTGAGATGTCCTCCTGGTCGGTGAGAGGAGAATGTTACGGCAAATGGAATTCACCATGGACAATCCTCTTCATCATCATCATCCCCTCTTTGGGACCACTGAGGAGCTCCTTCAGTCAGAGACTTCAGAACATTACTGCAGGAAGGAGCACTTTTTCACTTTAGACTCTACAACACCTCATAGATACTTGACAGTAAATATTGTTGTTATTCATTTTTAAATATATTTCTTTGTTATATATTGTCTTTCTACTGTTTCTGATAAAATTTTGGTAACAAGGTCATTTCCTGTGGGATCAAAATGTTTTATTCTATTCTAAATTGTTATTATTCAGCTGATGAGGCTATGAGGTGAATCACACAACAAACAGCTAAAATTTGGTGCGATTTTTTTTTTTGTTTGTTTTTTTTACTGTGCACAGGTTACAACATCCTGTTATCTTTACCATCACCATGTCCTCTACAATCGCCTTAGATTTCCTTAAGGTGGAAATTTTAGGGTCAGACAATTAATAAAATATTGGTGTGACTTATTTTTTTTAACATTTTCTAAAGTTATTTGTTCTTTTGTTCTATTGTTATTTAAAGACATTTGGTGGAGTAGTTCATTGCTGAGTTACCTCCCAGCACTAATTCATATGGAATTTTCTCATAGATACATTATAAAATGGATAATATTTAGACTTAATACTTTTAAATAAGTTTGTGGTATGTGATTATTCATTTGCCTATGTGATGGACTGGCCTGATTCCCTTATTTCCTACCAAGAAAAACTGAGATTGACAACAAATAATGAGGAAAAAGCTACTCGGATTATTATATTTTGAGTTTGTTTTTTAATTGTTTAACACATATTTTTTCCTCATGGCTCATTGTGGCTTCAACAACCTTCAGCATTTTTCACTTAAACTGATTAACACACATTAAAACAACAACCAGGCCGTATTTGAGCAGAATATACATAGAAGTGACACTTATTCTAACATTAGTTTCTGATTTTTTGAAAAAAAAATGTGGTCCAATTAGTTAATACTTGCTACATTGTCACTTTTATGATGGGTATATCACAAAAACAACATGATCAAAAGCATTTCTATGTTTTTCTTTAGGCAAAAAATGTGCTTTATATCAACGTGAGACGGTTATGAAGTGATGCAGGAATATTAAGAAACAAAGACTGTGTAAATGTGTCTAATTCAAAATTCAACAATATATGCATTATTATTTAGTATATGTGATGTGTTTTAAAACAGATTAGAAACTCGACATTGATTTATTGCCAATGTATCGGGTTTCATTTGTGTGCTTTTGTTTTGAAAGACTGGTCAGTTGATTTTTTAGTCGAGGACTCGTACCTTGCTCACTGCTGCCCTCTGCGGGTAATAAGGCTGCATGACATGAAGCAACAGGCAGATCCATTTATTCATGTCTGCATGGATTTCTGTCATAAAAGGACAAATAGAAAGCGGACTATGGGATCAAAATAGGTTCATCTTAAACAGAGTGAAAAAAACAGATCATAAATTTGAAAACATAACATTGTACATTTAATATATGTATATATGAAAACATGAAAACTGTCCTTATTGTGAAAGTACACAATGTAAAATTGAAGGAATTATTGAAAATAAATAAATAAATAAATAAATAAATAAATAAATAAATAAATAAATAAATAAATAAAGCAGACGGGTAGAGAAATTTTAAAAAGCAGAGACATAAGGTTTGTGAGTGATGTAGTCTGTCATCCTGCCACAAGATGGCGATGTAACCAAACACTCAAGTTACTGCAGTTTGAAATTCCTGCTGGCTTTTCCATCCATGCGCATTTGAAATGTAACCCAGAAAAAAACATTGAAACGAAAACTTGTCTCTGTGGATTCTTCTGTTTTCAAACATTAAGCTGCTTGGATTTTTTTTCATGGTATTACGAACCGATTCAGACTGACGTGGGAAATAATCCGAATAAACCGCCTGAATATGCAAACTCTGTTGGTTTTATTCGATATACTTGTTTGATCAAAAATGCTGAGCCTTTCTGATGGAACGTAAGTGATTCGAGAGGCAAAGTTTGAATCATCTGTAAGGAAACCTAATTCAAGGAAACGCAGCAAACCAAGCCGTTTTTCTGCGTAGTTGAGGGCTGGGCAGCAGACCGGCTTCTCCCAGTTTGATCCAGCTGGCGCTACAGCAGCATTGTACAGCATCACTTTCCAAGAAAGGAAAACCAATGCAGTGTCTGTTCCTGCAACATATCCACCACCTTGTTTACATGTAAAAAAAGAAAGTCTTATAACAAGACAGTAAATTAAGAACATACACAAAGAAATACTGTAAATATATATATATGTAATAATAAATTATATGTATAATGACAGTGGCGGACTTAGCAGTTTGGGGGGCCCAGGCGAACAATAAAAATGGGCCCTTTACCATGATTGTAATGTTTTCTTTTTTTTCTCTTTTTTTTCCTTTGTTGCTTTTTTATCGTTACAGGGTAACGCCCATAACATATTTAATTCGTAAGCTTTACTAACAAGGAAAAAGAAAAGAAACAAAAATATATGGAACAAAACAGTACCCAAGTGAAAAAATGACAATTTTCTGCACCACCTTTTTCCTTTCCTCTCTTTTTCTGTCACTTCTCCTTCTTGACGTTTGCGTTTTCTTTTTGAGTTCCTTTGAGTCTTTTCGTTTTCTTATTTTGTCTTTCTTCCTGCACTTTTGGAAGTGTAAGCATTTTTTTTAGCTTTCCCTTTTCTTTTTTCTTTTATTATAGCTGGTTGATTACCTTTTTTTTTACTTATGAAGGAGCCTGTCTCTGCTAACTAACTTGCTGTTGGTGGAATATTCCATTGCTGCAGATTTCCGGTGAGGAAACACTGTCACATTAGTGGTCTCATGCCATCTCAATGATTTGTTTTTAAATATCATTATTACTATTTTACTATGACAGAATCAAATAATGATGGACACGAAAATTATTTTAGAAATATTTTTAAGTCTTCAGCTCCGGACCCCAAAAGTGTTGGGGGCCCCAGGCAGTCGCCTACCTTTCAATGATAGTAAGTCCACCCCTGTATAAAGACTGTTCTGCGACATGTAAAGGATAGATTTTATTGTATCTTAGAAACCAAATATTAGGAGATCACAAAATGCTATTTTAACCTATTGTTGCCCTTAGCAAAAAATAAATAAACTTTAAGTTTTTTTTTTTTTTTCTTAAGTAGCCTATACTTGAGTGTAATTAAAGCAAGTTTACTACAGATCACGTGTGTGTAGTGTAGGAGGCATATTAACTATTAGGGGTGTAACAAATAGACTGAACCGATAAGTCAATTTCTATTTCTATGGTTCAAAGGAAATAAATCGATTATATCAATATTAGAAAATACCATTTGGATGAAGACATACGTTTATTTACTATAACGTAGAAAGTGCCATCATAGATGTCAACACACATGTGGTGGCAGCAAAAAAATTATCAATCCGTCATCGGAAGCACCGGAAACACTTTGAATACTTCTTGAGATTAAATTATAACATTTGAGATTTACACAATATAGATAGTCTATAAAAAGTACACTGCTTCACTTTTAGTGTTACCCAAGCATACTTGTGTTACACTTGAGTAGAATACCTTTTGCTAAAGATACTTATAGTATCAAAATGCATACTTGAATGGGCTTTTTAGAGTGAATAAATATGATTCATACATTTAAGATATGACAGTAAATATATCAAGAAAGTAGAATTTTATATCTGTACATTAAGATTGTACTTGTATTTACTTTCCAGGTGCTTAAAGTGACACGGCACAAGCTCCAGTGATTTCTAACAAGGCCAATGTCAGCTGCCTATCTAATGATAAAGTTTATCAGTGTTGAAGTAGCTGTTGGAGCAGCAGCTCAACAAAACCACTAATCAACAGCTGCAGTCTTCCATTGACTGGAAAGGCATTTAAAACAGCTGAGATGCAGAGCTGAAACAGAAACCAAGTAAGAAACTCTGGCTATTGAGACTGACAACACACTGAAAATGAAGCCTGTAAATGAAAAAGACAATATTTGTGCTCATTCTTTAGTGAATATTAGAAGATCCGTTGAAATCTCAAAACTTTGTTGGTGTAATGCTAACAACAGAGTTAAATAACTTATTTCATGCTGTTGTAAAGCAAACTATTACGTTCAAGAATTCAGCTTAGCGCTTTTATTTTTCATGTAGCTGCCTGCAACATTGACATGCACCAACACGTGAAGGATAATTTCTAATCTTCAAATTCCTCGAGAGTCAGGAACAAATATTTTAAAACAGAAATGCATATTTATCCTAACAATGCTCAGGTGTAGTATTCAGTGTGGGCTCCTGACAGATGACGACATTTTACGCTACTGTTGCCAAGGCTTGAGTAATTTCAAATGAAGCCTGGTTCCTTGAAGTACAGCGGGATGCTAACAGGCGTCATGTTCTGCGTACTCCAAGGGTTGGGCAGTGGGACTGGCTGTTTCCAGTTTTTATCCTGTTAGACATGATGCTACCACGTTGCACAATTTTTGTATTTGTTTCTGCCTTGCGTTATTTGATTATGGACCGTTTTCAACAATGCTTTTAAAAAAAATTGTAAAAAGTCTGGCCTTTATGAATGTAGCCAAACATTCTCAGAAAATTGCACAACAACAATGCAGAACTTATATAGAATGTATGAAATTTATCTTATTCTGAGCTGGACGGGATACATGATACTAGGAGAATGCTAATGATATGTTTTCTTGGAAATAGGGCCTAAAATTCATTTGAATGCCCAGCCTCAAAAGTGACGTGCAGAGGTGTGTGAGTGATGGTTTGGAACTTCCTTGAAGGGCAAAAGGAAGTATTTCAAAATAAAAGCAGTCTGAGGTTAATTAAAAACATTCCTGTCATTTTTTTGTCAGAAAGATAAAACATATAAACTAAAAATAAACTAAATATAATTTTAAGTAATAACAATGTCCAGTAAGTAAAGTGGTTTCAACATGTAATCTTTGTTTTGCAATTAAACTACAACTACAAGAACTTAAAATACATTTTTTTTTGTATTTCTCACGTGAGAAAGACTTACATGCATAAAATATCAAGATGACGTGGCCTATATTTCCCCAGAACACGACTATCTGAAAGTCTGGATTCATCAGAAGCACACGCTGCACTGCTGTGAGTTTCAGTCCTGGTAATGGGCTCCACATTCCCCACATATTTAACATGTTTTCCTGTTCATAAAGACCTGCATCAGATGAAAGCCTGCAGGTTAAGGGTCCACTGGAAGAGAAAGGAAATACAACAGCATGCTAAATCCCTAGACATTCAGGGACAGATTGTTGATGGTCAAACAATGCTTTACTTCAAGTTAAATTACAGAATACTTCCTATTCTATTACATCTTCACCAGGTAAATGGATATGTAAGCTCCAATTATATTTTAACTCAATTACCCCAAAACATTAATCAGCAAATACTAATTTACTATTTTTTTTAAATAATGGGCAGTTTTACAGTGTGAATTATAAGAACTTAGTTGCCTAAAAACATTTAAGGAAATGTAACCACATTGCCTTTTTCTGGTAGACTGCACATGTTTTTTTTTTGTTTTGTTTTTTTAAGATGTTACACTTTTTGACAGGAGTGAAATATTTAGTGGTGAAACTGTACATGTACATGAACAACAAGTAAAAATGTGTTTCTATAATTTCATTTCATTATATTTCATTTATTTCTTTCTCTCTTATGCCAGTATAATTCACATTAAACAAAGGGTCATACATACACCATAAAAGAAACAGAAACAATGTAACACAAAAGTGAAAGGAAATTAGTAAAGGTCAGGTCTTATTTAATTCAAATATAGTGCATGAAAAATTATGTTTTTATTTGAGTCTTTTCTATTAAATATGTTGGTCTTTCCCTTATTGCTGCAGATCAGTGCAAAAAAGGGAAATACGTCCCCGAGGATGCTTGATGACTCTTAGGGGATTTAAAATAAAAGTCGGATTTTCAGAATAAAGGTTAATTCTGACATTAAAAAATATAGGGGAAATAAATCTGAGAATAAAGCAGTCATAATAAAATGTAATTAAAAAACAATCGCTTTTTCCTATACTCTATTTTTTCCGGTTGCCTTAATCCTCCTCACTAGTTAGCCCCTCCTCCTCCTCCACGCTGTAGATAACGGTGTTTTCCGTTCATTGCCGTGACAATAAATCTACTTTTGCTTTGCGTTATAAGTCGACATAAAACTGAAAAACATACCAAAAAAACCGTCTGTTTTAAGTTTTTGATGATCTAGTTTAATTTCCTGTCACTTCTCTCCGTTGTGGCCAAACCTCCTGCCTGCCTAAAGTCTGGTCTAAACCGGTTCGGAGAGTGCGTGGTCTCGTGCGCACTGCAGACTCCTCCGCGCGTCCTCAACAGACCCATCCTCCTCGAGGTCCGCGGCCTTCTCCTATTGGCAGAGAGAAAAGCGGGCCTGCCTACATTCTCGTCGCTAATTGGACAGTAGAATCTTCCCCTAGTTGCTATTGGCCAACGCCCCTCCACATCTTTGTTTTTGGGCAGACCCCGTTTTCCGCGCACGTGCACGCGGATAAGTGGAGTTGTAAACGAAGCGCGCGCACTTTTCAGCACCAATACCTCGTGGATAGCAGCCAAGCATATTGGAGAGGATTTTTGTTTATTTATTTTTTTGAGACAAGACGAAGAGGTGGTGGTTTGCGGCGCCATAGACTTTTCGAGTTCGGTGGGAAACTTTGATAGCGGTTCCGAGTCGTCGAGCGGAAATACAATCGCGGCGGGGCTTTAGCTTTGTTTGCCCGGCGACTCGAGCTGCATCTCCGCTCAAAAAGGAGGGACGTTCTTCCGGGTAAAGACATTTTTTTTCTCTCCTTGCCGAGACTCCACAAACTGCAGCTCGGTGAGACTAAATGGCTGGAAGCAGAAGGAAACAGAGGTGATATTGAAGACTCGTCTTCGTCGCTGGTTCGGTCCAGTCAGCGGTTGAGTCGTGCTCTTGCCGCCGAGGTCTCCATTGTCTGAGCATCTCCGTGCCGCCAAACTCCCGCGCTGCCGCCACACACCTGCCGCCCCCACAGCGGTCTTCTCACCCACCCGATTTTTACTCCATTTTTTCTCTGAATTTTTCGGGCCCCACACTTCCAACCATGTGCTCTCGGATTTGGTTCGTGACCGACCGGCGCATCCACCAGGAATACCCCCAAGTCCAGATCCTCCGGGCGCTGAAGGATCGCTGCGCCGAAGAGGATGTGGAATTCCGCTCCCTTCTCATGGATCAGATCGTGCTTACGATCAGTCAGGGCCAATTAGGCAAGTATGCACAAAAGAATCGAGCACATCTGTGTTTCCCCCCTCTGAATTTACGAGGTTCGGCTGAGGGGGAGAAGAAAGAAAGAATGTTGTGATGCGTTTGCACAAACCCAAAACAAGGCTGCCTGCTAGCGAGGAAGCGAGGCAGCACAGCGGTGACCGCCTAACCCACTTTCTGGAGAGATTGGCTTCTGGCAGAGCAGAGCGATGACTCTTGATCTAATTCCGCTTGTATTCCCACTGCTGCAGAAAAGGCGTTAAATCGAGTAAAGAGAAGCGTTTGTCGACGCAGAAATTGGTCTATTACAAGGATACGCATTTATTTAGCTCAACTACTTCAAATACCTACAAAAATATCGCATTTTAACATGTTTTGTTGCATTTTTCTATGATGCATGGCACATATAATTAAATTTTATATTAAAATAGCATTTTATGAATATTTCTTTATTCAAATCGGTGTGAATCAGGAGCAGATGAAAACATACGTCTGTAGCAGTGATGTAGGAGCTCCTTGTTCCGCCCCATTCCGATACACCCACTTGCATGTGTTCTGAGCTGGTGTCTGAATCAAAACTGAAATAGCTAAAACTATTTTTGTAATAGTAGGTTGTGAGCTAGAAGGGATGTGTAAACAAAGGGATGATGGGAAATGAGGGAAGGCTTACTTCGTGCTAACAGCCCCACCCAAAGCTCAAAAGTGAATTTCTGATTAACTCTAGAAAACAAGTTATTTTTTACTTTTTAGAAAAAAAATATTATTTTGACTAAAACAGTTATAAAAGACCACTTGTAATGCTTTTACAATAGATCTAAAGATGATTGGAGCAGGACTGACCTGATTTCTCAGTTAATAATAGAGAAACAAACACATTTACAGATATCTTGCAGACCTTTTTTTAACAAAAACATACAAGTGCACTAGGTTTTTGAACAACAATGATTTTTTTCCTGCACAGTCTGCCCCGAAAATCCCACAAAACACCATCTCTTTACAGCAGATCAATTTTATTGTCATTATTTTACAATTCTTTCCAATAACAAGATGCCCTGCTAAAGAGATGATAAACAGCTGGGACTCTTAACTGGACAGATACTCATAGAATTTAAAGGGGAGGTGTGAAATAGAGCCGTGTGGACTGAATGAGAGGTGTGAGAGTCTAAATTAACACCTAAATGGTGTAGGCCACATTAACAGAGGCTGTTTGGGTGGTGCAGAATCTGGGATGAGCATGGGTGTGTCCTGGCTGATTGTCCCCTATGTCGTTACCTAATGCTGACCGGTCCAACTGCAGTTTTAAGTCAGACAGATTAGTATTTAACAGGAATTTTGACCAAACGTGTGTTCTTTAAAAAAGAAAGTATGCTGAAAAGAGTATATTGCCCCATAAAAATGTAACCAGGCTTCATTTTCGGGTCATTGTTGCACTAAAAAGCAGGTCACTCCAGCAACTGTCTCGATCTCTGATTTACCAAGATGCACAACAGGGTTACCTTGGTCTGTAATCCATGCTGGGTCTTAATCTGCATACAGTAAATGTCCTCTGAGCTATGGCGTGACATCACAGATTAACAGCCAGCAGACAGATTGGCCACGCTGGCAGTTTCCGAGGCACATTAGTCCTTGTTGTGATCTCAACATGTGCACAGGCTCTGAGACTTCTAAGAGATCATCTAACTAGGTAACAAGCATTTCCTTATCACATTAACCTACACGTTGATTGGCATACGTCTTCAACACCTAAAGGGGGGCAAAAAGGCTGAATGAAAATGAGCACAAATTGCAGGAAATACTGCAGTCACATAACCTTAAAGTCAACTTTAGCTGCACTGAAAAGTCAAACTAATTGGTTTGTGCACAGATGATCTACTTGTGTTTACCTTATTGATTCTTAAGGTGAAATGAAAGACGAAAATAATTTCTTTTGTACTTAAATCGATTTTTTAAATTTAAATCAGGTTTTTAGGAATTTCACATCATGAATTAATTTTAGCAGAGAGGGAATATGTTTTTGTTCTTGAATATATTTAAAAATAAAACTAGTGTCTAAAAAATATGGTTAGAAACATACGGTAATCACACACTGATATCGGTATAGTATTTTTGTCTTCAAGAAAAGCTCATTCAAAGTAAAATATGTAAACAACAAAGTTGTTACTTTCTTGTCTTGGTAGTTAAAGTTTTGAAGGTCATCCTGTGCAGCCCTGGAAACGTGCATTTGCATTTTATTGGATGAGGAAACATTTTGCTCTGATAGGAAAAGCAGCTGAAGCACCTATTCTAGAAATGTTGCACACATGTAAAGTGTAACATCCATATCTTAAACTTTTACCCGTTAAAGGAAAGCATCACAGCGACATATGAGCAGTTGACGTGACTATATTCTTACTTTTTCCACCTAAAAATACAAAAATAATTTGAAAGTGTCATGACAGTCTTATGTGATTCAACTTGTGCCGCCTTTAGGAAAAAAAACTAAGTAGTGAAGTCACTCTTTGACCCCAAAACCTGCTCCTCTAGGTTGACAAAGCAGATTATATAAGCTGTTCAGCTTTGTTTTTGATATTTTTAGTGCATCTTTACAGCAAATACCACATTGATGGGGCAGCAACAAGTATGGATTTACTCTTTCTACCCTTTGTGCTCCAGATAACACTTTTGCAGACAGATCAGCGGAGGGATTGTTAGCTTTAACCAAGCTGAAGCAATCTGGGAATGTGGAGACGGTTTTAGTCGGAGCCGCAGGTTTGGCTCACAGGACATACCAGTTAAACAGATAGGGGGTGTCGGTCAGGTCGCTTTGTGACATGACAGTGCAATGCATAGAATGCATGCTATTCTTACAAGCTTTATCACCTGATTTAAAAACGTATAGACTCCACTAAAGAATAAAATCATTTTAAAAAGCATTGTATGAAAAGAGATCTCTGTCATCTGAGAAGAAACGATGGATCCTCCCAAATTGGTAGAGTTTCTGAGCGTTTATGTGCCGGTCACATGACAGGCAGTGTAAAGCACACAAATACTTGCACAGATGAATAGGACTGATTCATCCGGCTCCCTCATTGGTCCCTGTTTGGTTTCCCTGGAGACAGGGACAAGTACTGTGAATACTGTCAAAAACCATGAGACCACGTCCCCTGACACTTCTCACTGTAACACCCCTCACAGTGTGCTTGCCGGCAGCATAATCAGTGCAGTGTGTAACAGTCCCCAATCTTAACAGCTTCTATGCTGCCATTGTCTGACGATGAAATAAATAGATGGGATTTTTTTCTTTTTAAAAACAGCATCACTCTCCTTTCATTTTCATTTACCCTGTACCACACCTTCCTGACCCTTTCTTCATGTTGCCATCTCGAATCATCTTTCACCCCACATGCGCTAACGATGTGCGACAGATGCACTTAATGCAGGCCGACATCTTGGTAGCTCTGTTATGTAAGCAGTTCCTGTCCTGTTGAGCGTCTCACAGCGTCTACCGTCGGAGCAAGACTACAAAATCCAAGATGGCGTGTAACACCCCCCCACCTTAAAGCAAATTGCTGTACTTCTGCCACATCTTGGTGGGTTACCACAGTCCACAATGAAAGTGATTTGTGTCTTCCATTTTCATTCATGTAAATCTATTTGCAAATACGATCCAAAATCAAGACAGTTAAATGGTAATTTCCTTAAAGACCCACTCCAATGAAAATGGTGTTTTTAATGCTCTTGCCTTTTTCTCATGATGGTGGACATTTATAAAATAATTTTAATCCTTGTGCTATCCCAGATAATTTGATGTCGGGAGTGGGGTTCGAAAAAGGAGTTAGAAAAAGCTTGGGTTTCTCATGCACCAACCGCCATGGGCGGGCCAAAGTCTCCCTTCCTCTCTCCGATTGGGGCACGTCCACTTGCAGACAAATGGATCCATTAACGTCTTCTTATCCCTTGTTTTAGCTGTTATCTAGCTCAAGCTTGGTAACCTCTATATTGCTCGATGTATTTTTGCTACACTAATGTTAGCTCGGTCTTGCAAGGCGCTAGAAGCTAGCAACAGAGTGTGTAAACAAGTGTTGATGGGAAATTAGCTAAAGCTAATTTCTGCGCCCACAACTTAGTGGCAAATGTCTCATAAGCTCTCCAGAAAATATGTCTTAAAGAAAAGACACAGGCCTCTTGATTTTGGATAAAAATTGTAACCACTTGAAACACTTTTACAATAAAAAAAATATTGCTGGAATGGGACTTTAAAACATTAAGACTTCTCTGTAGATTTTTATTTTTACCACGACTTTTGAAAAGTCTCCATACTTCACCTTAGCTGCTCCTTTTGCATGATGTGATGCAAGAAGTGCCTGATCAGTATTCTTGGTTTGCTTTTTGTGTCTTCGCTCTCATTTCCATAACAAACACGGTGTGGGGCTGAGACTATCGAGTCAAGGGTCACGCTGACTTTAAAAGAAGGAAACAACATCCAAGAAGGATGCAAATCGCTGTAGACCAAATGACAAGGTTATTACTAAATCACAAAAACAAAAGACAAAACAAGAATGCAGTCGGCCATGACACCTAGCTGGCAGATAGCTTGTCTGAACACGGCTGGCCATCCTTCAGCCTGAAAGTATCGTGTCTGTGAGTTGTTGAATTGTCTTCTTATTGTATATCAAATGACACGCTTTTCTTTCTTTTGATTAAATTCAAGACATCTCCTATCCTACTGTATTGTTCTTTTTTGAATCGCAGCAGTGTTTGGTTTCAGTATTTCTAAAAGAGATATTTAACAATATAGAGAGCCAGAAAACTGCCTTTATAAGATGGACTGGAAGAGGATGGGCGGGTCAATAATCTTTGTAACCATCAGTATTAGTTTTGGTTTTGTGCAGGTCGTTAAACCTGATAACAACTTGTCATGTTGCTTATGTCAGTGGAAGAACTTCCATTTCTTTTGGACCAGTAACTGGAGTTTAAAATGTAAATATATATAGCTACTAATCTAAAAAAGATCCTCAGAAGATACATTTAGATATAAGTTTGGTGAAATTGATTTAAAAGGCTCACACTGCAAAACAGGCCTCCTAGAAATAATTAAAAAAAATAAAAAAACTTTATTTAAACCAGGAAAAAAATAACAGAAAACTTGTCTTAGAAGAATTCTTATTTTAAGATAAACAAAATTGAGTTACCGGTTAAAGATTATATTGAAAAACTTTATTGACAGAAAATAAGACATTTTTTCTTTTTTGCAGTGAATTTTTACATTGGCTTATCATCACTTCCCCCTCCTCCAGGTCTGCGAGTGGATCAGGAGCTGGTGACCTCCTATCCACAGGTGGTGGTGGTGCGCGTGCCCACGCCCTGGGTTCAGTCTGATAGTGACATCACCGTGCTGCGCCACCTGGAGAAGATGGGCTGTCGGCTGATCAACCGGCCCCAGGCCATACTAAACTGCGTCAACAAGTTCTGGACCTTCCAGGAACTTGCTGGCCACGGGGTGCCTCTTCCTGACACCTTCTCTTACGGTAAATTGACTCTTTTTTTTTATTGTCAGAGAATAATTTTATTAGATTTTGTCTTATAATGTTTCGAAAAGATAAATACTACCTCTGCGGTTGATTTCAAATAAAAAAATGTAAACATCCTTTTTGTAAATAGGTATAAATAGCAGTTCAAATGACTTTTTCTTTGTCCAACACAACTGGTGATTAACGAAAACATGCAGACAGAGAAGCAGGAACTGCTGCTTTCATTACCTCTTTTCATTAATTCTCTTAGACAAAACAAAGCCAAACAACCAGCAACACATTGGAGTCTTTTTTCCACAAGTCCACAGAGCTAACTGCAGAAACAGAAGGAAGCAGACAGAGTAAAAGGAGGGAAAAAAAGAAAGAAGGAGGCGGGGTGGTGGTGATGGCGGTGGGGTTGTTTGGCCTACATTCCATGTGTCTGTGCACAGTAGGCCAGGCTGTGCATGTGGAGCAGCTGGAGAGCTTATGTAACTCACCCCCACCGCTGACACTGCGCACGCATCCAGACCGTGCCCTTTCATGAGTTTTCATTAAACATGCAGTTGCCTCTCTGCCTCCGACCTCGCCGCTCAGGATGCGATTGCGATCACATTTGGCGCCCCCCCCTCCAGTCGGTGGGAATATGTGATTCAGGGCATCCGATGGGAGTCGTTCACATCTGTTCCCTTTGACTGACTGCCAAACATGACCAGACAGGAAGACAAAGGCAGCCCGAGAAGAGAGGAGAAAACTTTATTTTCAACCATTTTTTTAAGTCAGTCTGTATCCCGGGCTGAGCACATCTGTTGCGACAAGCAGCCATAATAAATCATTGTCAGATGTGGTCAGCTGCTTCTCATTAAATGCAGTGGTCAGTGTCTGCTCTGTTATGAATCAGGCAGCTCAGGACAGCGATCCTGCAGCCTTGCTTTTTTTCAGGGCCTCTTGTTTCCATAGCGACGCGCTACATTCCCTCTCCTCTCGCTCGCTGGATCAGCTCCAACCTACGAATTAAGGCGTCGCATTATGAGTTTGTTTTTCATTCATTCTTATTGACTTGTTGTGTGTTTGTGTGTGTGTGTGTGTGCGCATGGGCGCTTTTCAGGTGGGCACGACAACTTCCGTAAGATGATTGACGAGGCGGAGCCCCTGGGTTACCCCGTGGTGGTGAAGAATGCACGTGGGCACAGAGGTAAGGCCGACATTTGTTCCGATCAGCACAAAAAAAAATGTCCACCCTGACGGGAATTCTGCCCGCCCTCGCATGAAATTCATTAGCACGGTGTTAGATCATTAGAACGCTGGTGTTGCCATGAATGCAAAACACCAGCTTGTAAAGTTTTCATTGTGATTGTGAGGTTCATTAATTTAAAATTCATAAAGAGCTTGTGTGGGAGGCCGTCAATAATGTGGTGTTGCAAAGTGATCGGCTGTCCCGTTTTTAGAGTCGGTGACACGTCTGTGGCTCCACACTCATGTGAGGGAATAACAGCAGTGTTTGGAGGTCAAGGGGGCTGCTACCACACATCTATGGAAAAACCAGCCACAAATAGCACAATGCTTTTCATGGAATTCAGTGTCTCAGAGGTGAACTATAGTCTATTGACACTGACTAAAAGTCTGACTCATCCTATGACCTGCTCGGATCAACAACAATAATGGTGGAAATACTTGGAATTATTTCTAGCGACACGTCTGTTTGCTTTCAAAGCGTGTTTGCTTTGTCAGCCCAAACATTTAGGTTTTTATTCTACACAGTTTTTTTTTACTCTGCTGACAGAGAGTTTTTGTGAGACAAAAATTAAAACAACAGACTGTATATGAGAACTGGACTGAGTGAGTGTGACGTCACCAACAGAAAATGGCTTACATCGGGCTCCAACAAAATGAAGTAAATTCTGTCTGCATTTTGGATGCCATGTTGGAGCCAGACGTCAATAAGCAGTAGGGTGGGTATTGGCAAGAGTCTGGCGATACAAGCGCAAGGTCAAGACCGCACCAGAACAAATTTTTACTTTTCAGTACCCATCCCAAGTAAAAACTAAGTAGAGCATTGTGTCTTAAAACAAACAACAACAAAAAAAACGCAAGGCTGACTGAATAACATCTGGCTCTTGCAAAATCTTGTTGTTTTGGTCGCTGAGCTGCTCAAAGAGGGAAGCAATTTGGATTGGATCAAACACTCTCCCAACCACTTTCACCAATCAGGAGTGAGCTGGCTGTAGGGCCACACGTCGACCATTTGAGGGTTTGAGGGCGGGCTAAACTAAATCTGTCAAGTGTTTTGAACATTAGACATGAGGCCACCTACTTTCCTTGAGGCATCTGATTGGCAAGATTTTAACTTGAAGAACTTGCACTACAGAAAAACTATTGTGAAATAAAAAAAATAGACCATTTAAAAGTCTATTTAAATGCACGTTTTGGGCTTCTGCATTCAAAACTCTCACTTCATTTGTAGATACACACATTTTTAAGACCGTTTTTGAGTTCTTTTTGGAATTTTGTTTTTTGAATTGCACAAACAGTAAAAAATTGACAACAATAGAAAAAAACGAAAGGATAAAAAAAAATGATATAATATATGGTTAGTCTGGAGTTCAATACATTTTCTCATTCACTATTTCTGGTGTTGTTTCACCTGATTTTATGGGAAGTACTGGTGTCATTGAGAAATTCCTTCCATTTAATCCACCCGTCATCATACTTATGTCGCCTTAAGTGTGCTACATCACATGAAAAGCTGCTCTTTTGTTGTTGTTTCAATTTTACTGAAATGAATCCAGAAGACTTACAGGTTGAACATGCGTCTTGTGATGCCTTAGACTAACATAAACAGGTCTGTGTGTGCACCAAGTCTAGCTCATCTTTCCTTTCTTCCCTCATCTAGTGTGTCCTTCCTTCTCCTAGGAAAGGCCGTGTTCCTGGCACGAGACAAACACCACCTGACGGATCTGTGCCACTTGATCCGCCACGACACCCCCTACCTGTTTCAGGAGTATGTCAAGGAGTCGCACGGGCGGGACGTGCGGGTGGTGCTGGTGGGCGGCCGTGTCATCGGCTCCATGCTGCGCTGCTCCACTGACGGACGCATGCAGAGCAACTGCTCCCTGGGTAGGCCTGAGAGGGAACAAATGAGAACACACTTAATTACTGCCTTTCCTCTCATAGTTACAGGGCTCCAAGCTTTTCATGAACATCGTCTAAATCTGAGTCATATTTATGGATTTGACACTGGATGTTTCCACATATTTGCTTTAAAATGTTCCTAAAATTGTGCTGAATTGCCTTCCATTTATCAAAAAAAGGAATTTTTTCATATAATTTCCTTCTTGTTCTGACCTATTTTAGGTTAAACTAATGACCTTGTGGCAAATCCGTCCTGTAGATGGAAAGTGACACGACATTCCTGCCGATGAGGCTGATTTTCAGTGTCAGGGGACGGGCAGTTTTTCTTGAGCTGAGGGTGTAATTCTGTGTGACATATTTAGGACATCAGACTGGTGTGTGAAAGTTCGTCCTCTTCAGACACCCAAGTCTGAGGATGCAGTAAACCAAATAGCTATTCAAATATATTGATTATACAACATATTTAAATGATTAAAATAAAATGTACAAAAATACTAAAAATATTTATTATTCAAATTAGGCAAAAGCACTAAAAACTAGAGCTAGGTTTAAAGAATCCAGTAAGCAAATGACGCTAGCATCATAGCTGTATGTTAGCAAACATATTAGCTAACAATCCCAAGTGAAATGGTCATTTCAAATCCATAACTAGGACAGAATTTGCTGGATTCAATGCCGATTGCACTAAACTATTGTTCCCTAGCTTCCAAGTCCACTGGAAAGTTGTAGAACTCTGTAGATTTTTGACAACCGAAGGCAATACATCTACAAGCCATGCTAAAGCTAACACAATAACGACCGCCCGCTACAGAATCAAAGATGGGAGGGGCTTTTAAACTGGAGCTGCAGAGCATGATGACGTCAAACTCCTGAAATGACTTGGGACTCGCACCAGTTGACCAATCACAAAATTCAACTGCAATACCTCGTTTGAACATGTACGGGGCAGCACACAGATGGTTTTAGAATAAATTGTCAAGAATTAAATTGTCAAAAGTGTGGCACACCAGACAGCATTTTTAAAACCCCATTTATAAAGGTCAACAGCCAAAAAAGTTGATTTAGTGTTTGGTTACCCTTTAGGATCCCATATTAGAATGAATCGTTGGTACTAAAGTGATGTCTTGTCTCTGAATGGTGGCTGTAGGTGGTGTTGGTATGATGTGCCCCCTGAACGAGCAGGGCAAGCAGCTCGCCATCGAGGTGTCCAACATCCTCGGCATGGATGTGTGCGGCGTCGACCTCCTGCAGCTCAACGACGGCTCCTTTGTGGTGTGCGAGGCCAACGCCAACGTGGGCTTCATCGCCTTCGACCAGGCCTGCGGCATGGATGTAGCAGGGATTGTCGCGGACTTTGCTCTTTCCAACCTCCCCAGCCGCCTCACCCGCAAGATGTCCCTGCTGTCGGTGGTTTCTAGCACCAGCGAGACCAGCAGCGAGCCCGAGGTCTGCATCGTACCTGCCGCCGGCGGCTCGCTGCCAGAGGCCGTCTGCAACATGAGCGTAGGATCCACTTCGAGCGAGAGTGACCCGGAGCTAGCCGAGCCCTCCCAGATGTCGTCCCGCCAGTCCACGCCCCCCTCCCTGCCCGACCTCCCCGACCTGCCAGATCCAACCTACAACTTTAACACCCTCCTGGCCAATGAAATCAAGCTATTGACTGAGTGAGCTACTGGCAAATTCCTGCATGCATGAACACCATCACTACACACATACATGTATAGATGCTTACAAAAATGTCTTTACAAACACATATCAACCCAGAAACCACACAAACAAAAAAAAAACAACATTCAAAATGGGAACTGAGGGCAAAAGAACAGATACTGACACAGCCATGGAAACAAAGTCAAAACACGAGCGTCCTTCCTTCTTTCAAAGATCTGCGGCTGCTCCCCTGACTCTCATATCTTTGCTTCTTTCCAAAAATGAACAATCCCACCATCTGAAAATACTTTTCTTTACAGAGCGATGGGATATCAGGTCAATTCAGCCTTCACTCGTGTGCATTTTTACTACTTTTGGGACAGTTGACGAACTCCCACCAATGCGTACACCTGGCATGCTCTTTAAAATGAGGAAAAATAGTTTTGGGAAGATGAAGCGTTTCACCTAAATTCATCATCTTGCTAGGCATTACCAGACCAGAACAAGGCGACGGGAGACACAACAGATTCAGTGTCAGCGAACAGCAAGCTGATTAATTTCAATGAATTCACAGCTTTTTTCATTCACAAATGCCTAGCACTTAATTAAATAACTGATGCATTTATTTGACATATTGAGCAACAATGAGACGGAGTGTGAAAGCCATGTCAACGCTCTGAAATACCTCGATGCTGGAGGATCCACCCGCAAACTACATATCAGCCCAGACCCGTGTGGCGTTCAGGCGGCCCCCGACATGCCAGGTGTTCCTTCCCTTTATGTCACGGACCTAAAATATTCTAGTGTATTATTTTATATTTCTTTTCAGTTTTTCTTTTTGTAAATAGAAGTAGCGAACTATCTTCAGAGAATACTAGCATATAAAACTGGAACTGAAACAACTGCCGAAATTGACGTTTTCATAAGCTATAGCGACAATACTGTACAGACAAACAGGTCAGACTTGGAATTGGTGCTGATGCAAGGAAATTGGTTATTTCTGTTCACTTCTTGTAGACTATTTTGTTGTTTTTATATTTTGTTTTTTTTTTTTTAAATAGAGCCAAAACCGTAATGTAAAAACAAACTTTAAAGTATATTTTTACAGTATTTTTAAGTACTTTTCCCCCTTTTATTGGAAAAAAAGATAAGATCCAGGGGGTTTTAGAAGCCTTTGTTTACACTTTTTTTGTTTTTCATGATTCAATGAACTATGAAGACAAAAAAACGACAGTTAATGGCGCATGCTAAGGTATTTAATACATTACTAGCCAAGTATGACCTAAAGCACAAACCGTTATTTCGTCCAAACAGCGACTTGTCTTTCGGCTTGTATCCCTTTCTGTTGATCCCAACTCAGGGAAGCAGCCTGGATCTCAGTCCCCCACTCTCTCTCTCTCTCTCTCGAAAAAAGAGCATGAACATAAAACACAACTACATGCAGAGGAAAAACAACAACTAAAAAGTTCCTGTAAACTACAGTATAAAAGGATGTGGTGTATACCATGGTTTAACATGCACTTTTTCCTTGCTTGTTTCAGAACGTTCCTTGTTTTCTTCCTAATTTCCAGTGTTTTTGAAGAGAAGACATTTGTGTGCACTAATATTGTCTCAATAAAGTGACACCGCTGTGAAGTTGATTTTATTTTCCCCTTTTGTTGTGGGCCAAAACTTACTGTCTACTAATTAAACTGGGCCCCGCTGGAGGTGGGGGGGATTGGGTGGAGGGGTCGGGGGGTGCCAACACTACATCTGCCAAACAAGAGAGGCGGGGGGGCTCTGGCTGCATCGCCGATTACAGTACTGCCGTGATGATGTCCATGAAATCCAATGTTGCAGACGGACTGTGAAACTTGTTTGTGTGTCAACATTCCTGGCTGATGGGTTGGGGGGGGGGCTGGCGGGGTCCATCACATGTGGGTGAACTATCTCCTGTAGTTGTCCCTATCTAGTGTTTGTCTCTGTATTGAAGCCTTTTGTTATTCCTCATCGTGTACAAAAATGTAAACACGAGCTCCCGTGTTTGTGCAAAGACGTCGATGGGCGGCTGGAGGGAAGAATCAAACGCTAACTTCAGTCTCCTGATTTTATTTTTTTTTGTTGGGATTGAATGTGCACAACGTGCTGCAGGTTAGTTAAACAGTGACTCAGCATTTCTCTAGCTTCTGTGGCGATGATCTGAAGATCATGAATATCAGTAGAGAAGAAAATGGCGCCGTTTCCGTGTGTTGGGATGCGTTTACTGACCAGAGGACAGAGCACAAGGTGACTGTTAAATTCCTGCTGCTGATGTATGTTTGGTTCTAAAGGGAAGATGTTGTCATAGTTTTCCTCCTGGAATCAGAATGCCAAAACATTGGAGAAGGGAAGCTGGTGTTCAGTGAAGTAATATTTAAAATCAATAAATCATGTCTTACGCATGTAAATAAAGATTCAACCACGAGGTACATTTTGTCCATCAGAATCAAACCTGAGGTTTGCCAAAAGACGGACTGTTTTGTCAGGGGGAAAAGGTGAAACATTTTTGCAGAATAATTGAGCTCTCTGATATATATATAAATATATAAATTTTATTTCTGTTCTTTTATTTTGACAGTGTTAAGAAATAAACCACCAAAATCATGTAACTCACAGTTGTTTAAAATTGTGTAAAGATAGATCTTTTTTTTTTTTTTTAGAATAAATAAAGTCATTATTCAAAAGCAAAGAAAGTGTGTCCCTTCTCTCTCAATCACTTTATCAAAGTCGACACTGATCATCTTTTGATCTGTTTTCAAAGCGTTCCCAGTGGTATTTTAATAATTGTCATCTTCAATCCCCCAAAAAAAGTAATTTTCTAGAATATAAATTCTGTAGTTTATTAGATTTTTGCATCTGTTAGCTCAGTGTAAACCTAGCTATAGCCCATCAAAACCCCAAACCAACATTACTGGTGCAACAAAAACGGCTTGCAATATCTTAGCTATCCAGCCGTACAATTTTGAGCCAGATATTAGCTCAGATGAGGAAAACAAAGATGTACAGTCGTGAAAAAATTAGGACATTCTATTAAAGCCTGTATGTTTTCCCACATATTTGGACACATGCACATTTAATATTTATTTGAACATCACAGAGTGATATAATTTGACATTTAGGGATTGGCAATCCGTGCCAGACTCTGTATCTGCTGATATCTGAAACATTTGACTTTATCTTCCCTTTATCTACCGATATTGACTATTTTCAGATACTTTATTTTTGACATGGATACTTTTTCCTAATAGATGTTCAACACTGGAAACTTGTGTTTACAGTCAAAGTCAGTAATTATTCTGACTGTTTTCATATGTATTTTATATTTGATAGGGATGCATGTTGTTTCTGATCAATCTCTGGCAATGAGAAGTTTATGATTTACAGTTATGTCTAATAGTCAGTAAATGGTCTGAATGCTTTCAGATATATTCTCAAAGTTTTAAAGCACGTGTCAAAGTCAAGGCCCGATGTTATCTTGCTCTTATTTCTAACTTTTATAATTTTGACAAAATATGTTTTTACGGAGGGTAAAATATTAAAGTTATTTAAGGTTTAAGTTGATTTATTCTGGAATAATATTCCTACCTTTTTATTATTCATAATTATTTTTAAAAGTTACGGTTTTTAAGTTTTAAAAATAGGCATTATGCTGGCTTTTTGGACTATTTTGGCACTTTCTAAGATTTTTTTAGGCTATTTTGGAGACTGGCTAATTTTTCAGCTACATGCTAGCTGTTTTGGCTAATTTAGGCTTTTTTTTTTTCATTTTTTTAGTCTGTTTTGAAGTTTAGCTGTTTTTAGCTACATGCCAGCTGTTTTGGCTAACCTATGTTTTTTTCCTTTGTTAGCTAATATGTTAGCTGGCTATCAGCTTCAGCGTTTTCAGCTATCAGCACTAGCATCTTCAGCCCAAATTCAGCTTAGAGCATTCCCACTAGCATTATCGCAGGTAATGCTACATATCTAGTTCATAATTATGTTAAAAGAATTTGTTTTTACATTCTTTTTAAATGTACTCTTAGTGTCTTCAATACATGTTGATCCATGAGCTAAGGTGTGTTTTGGATCATCTGGAGGTCATCTGGAGCCCATAAGGTAGTATGAGGGTTAAATGACTGGTAGATGCTACAAAAAAAGTGTCTCAATGACGCATATGGAGGCAGGAGGTCCAAACTTGAACCTCAATCAAAATAAGAATTTTTGTCAAAATCTTTTAGAATAATAGTAATGTTTTAGTTCAATTTTTTTTTAATCCGTTTCTTTTTTAGAAATTTTTAAAAATAACATTTGAAATTGATATATGGAGATTTTTTAAGACAGAGCTGATTATTTAACAAGGGCGTCCTAATTACTTCAAGCTACTGTACATGGATCCATTTGTCTGCAAGGAGAGAGATTGGGATTACGTTTCTACTTCACACCTAGTCTTTTCTAAGAGTTTTTTTTTTTTTTTAACCGATTCATGATTTGAATAAAGAAATACTTAACAATGCAATTTTCTTAATAAATGTCCTCTTTTATGAGAAAAATGCCACAAGAACATGTTAAAAACACAATTTTTATTTGACTGGGTCTTTAAAATGAGGGTGTGAAATACAAAAAGCTGAAAAGCGGGCATTTTAGAGGAGTGATTTAATGTTTCCCTCCTGCAGGGAGGATTGTTTGGAGCTAAACAGATAAAAAAAAAAAAAAACATGCAAAACATTCAAAAAGTGAGGAGAAAGCAGCAGAGGTGAGGCGGCTAGTCCGATGGAGGTTCCGGGTTTGTCTGCAGCAGCTGCAGGAGACCCTGGATGGCGTCTGTCAGGTCACGCTTTAATATCTGCTGGCTGGCCTGCAGGGCCGCGCTGCCAAACTCCAGAGCCTGTCACACAAACAAACACTGCAGCTGTGAAGCTCTCAGAGGAAAAGGAAGCGGGCTTGCACCATGATGTCACTGAAAGGAGACCGGCATAAAACCTTAAAGCATTCCTTCTCTTCGCAGCGCATTTTTCTGCTGACCTGCTGTTGACTCCCAACAAAGAGAGCCAGTGAGTCATGAGCGTTACATCAAATTTCTCAACGCCGTGGAGAAAAGCCATGCAAGCCGATTCGAATGGGATCTACTGAGGTTACATCTCTGTCCCTGCAGCTCCCTGCTGCTTCTCAGAATTAGCAAACAGCTGAGAGAACCCACAGTGTGTTATGCAAGTGTAATTAGTCAAGACAAACATCCACACAGTTATCTGGTGTTTGTCCTTTTTATCTAGCTGTTCAAAAACAGCTGGTTTAAAGAGATCTGCTGGAAGGAAGACAGAGTAATGTATCCTTCAGACTTTGCACTGCTAAAACACGCCCCCTAGAAATAAGGCAAAAAGTCTTAAAATTCAAAAACTCAGCAATTGAGAAAGAAAAAACATTGTTGTCAGGAACTATTATTTCAAGAAAGAAACTCTAAGACATGTTTTCTGACATTAAGATTAATTTGCTTTAAAAAAAAAAGAATATTTTTCTTGCAGGACAGAAAATAATACTTTTAGTCTTTTCCTAGCCATTGCTGCATTACCTGTGATAATGCTAGTGGGAATGCTGTTAGCTGAATTTGGCTGCTGAAGATGCTAGTGCTGATAGCTGAAGATGCTGAAATTGATAGCTAAAAACGCTGAAGCTGATAGCCAGCTAAAATATTAGCTAAATTGCAAATTAGCCAAAAAAAAAATGCTTATGTTAGCCAAAACAGCTAGCACGTAGTTGAAATATTAGCTAAACTCCAAAACTGCCTTATAATATCTTAGTAAATACCAAAATAGCTAGCAGAATGCTATTTTTTTTTACTTTTAAACTGTAAGTTTTTAACATAATTATCCATAAAAATATATTTTGTCAAAATTATACGTTATAAATAAGCGCAAGATAACATCGGGCCATTAATAACAAATAAAATTATCTGGAGGGCCGGATCCGGCCACCGGACCTCGACTTTAACACATTCCATAGTTGATACACTTTACATAAATTGACCTTTGTTAAGTTGCACAAAGTTATTCTGCACCCATGTGGTGTTTAAGGATTTGTTGTTTTTAATTTTTCAGATAATTCAGGGGTGTCAAACCCAATCACACAAAAATAAAACACACCTTAGGTTGTGGGTCGAACAAGATAAACATTTACAACGCACCAAAACTAATTTTTTTAAACTTAAAATTTTAAAAAGTTACTTTTAACATAACTATGATTAAAAACAGGCAGGAATATTATTCCAGAATAAATCAAATTAAGCATTAAATAACTTTCAATATTTTACTTTCCATGAAAATATGTATTGTCAAAATTACAAAAGTTAGAAATAAACTAAAAATCATTATTTAAAAAAACAACTAAAATGTTGGCCCTGCGACAGACCAGCGACCTGTCCAGGGTAAACCCCGCCGGGATAGGCTCCGGCACCCCCCGCGACCCTGAAAGGGAAAAAAGCGGACAAGAAGATGAATGAATGAATAAAATACATTTTTTTTTACTTTAAAATCATTTTATGTGAAAAAATGACCCAAAATGTTTCTATCTCCATAAAATATATCCTGATAAAAAACAGCCTGGAAATAAAATTTGCATTTTTTAGCAAAAACAAATCAAATTATTTCGTTTTCTTTGCTCTGTTTTGTTTGTCTGGCTGTTTTACTCTGTTTGGCCCTTAGTTATTGTATCCAGTTGTGTTTATTTCTCTCTTTTCCATGAATGAGAGCGAGGGAGAGGATGATGACACCCTTGTGATGTAAAACACTGTGTCCTAAAATGGTAATAGCAAGGTAACACTTCATAAAGTTTTACTGTATACAAATAAACTAAATATATGTATATTTTTTTAATAATTTGGATTTAGAAAAAAATACATTAGTATTTTTACAGTATCCAGCATTATGGATAGTTATTATCTGGGTTTTTTTATGGTTGAAGAGTATGTAGTACCGTTTTGTTGCCCCACGCTTTAATATGAGCAATACGATGGGATTTGTATTTAAGAACATATTTCAATTTATTACTTATTGATTTTAAAGTTTAACAGTCTGTTCACAAAAATCTGACAGAATGCGACACATTTTTCTGTGAATTGCAGCCAATAAGCAAGAGTTAAGTGCAGCTATAGGTCCACCAATCTGCTGAAAAAAAAGGGATGAAAATACAGTTTTTAAATCATGTAATATATTTTTTTTATTATTTATTTTAAGACCTTCATGCCTATTAATACAAACATGCATCAAACCAGTTTGGGCTCCAAAATTTAATTAATTTAGCTCCTACTTGAAAGCAAAAACAGAAGTGATATATATATATATATAGCTGAAAATAAAGTCAGGCATCAAGGGGTTAACCCCAAAAAGCTTTTCTGTTTTTTCAGGCTGGAAGTCTTGCACAAAGATCTCCAAAAAAAACCCTCCCAACTCCATATCCAAAAATCTATGAACCAGAAATGTGTGAAAAACCCCAATTTTACTTTGGTGAGAGGTTTCTGTAACAGTTTATGTTCCACTTCTTCTAAACCCTTCTTAAACCCTCACAAGACAGCAGTTTAAGGCCAAACTAGTCTGAGTCCTCCTCAAATCAGAGCAGACAGCGATAATCTCCACCTACTGACACCTTAAAAGACGCAGAAAACGGAACCCAAGGTGGAGGTCAGACTGTTGCGACAGTCGCGTGAGCCTCGTCTAATCCCCACTTAAAGTTTACGACTTCTCTACTTAGAAGTAATCCAATCTGGAGACGGCACATGGAGGAAATGTGGAACTGTGTCATGTCTGGCCCCCTCATCAAGTAACTCACCTTGTGGGAGTCTCCGTCCAGGAGCCGCAGGACAGCCAGACTGTAGGTCACCAGAGCAATCTGGGTTAAATCTTTACTGACGTCCTTCTGCAAAAACTCCAGTATGGCTCCTAACATCCGCTCCCCTTCAGCTCGCTTGGATTTATCTGATTGGGAGGAAATTTTAAAGCTTTTCTTTAATGCAGTAAAATCCCATAAAATTGACATTTAGTGTTACAAAAAAAAAAGAGATTTTTTTAAAAATACACCAAAAATTAATAATTAACACATTTGTTTTAATTTTTAACAGACACAACTACAAAGGGGGCAAAAAAAGTTAATTTATGGTAGCTCATGTGCTTTAAATATTTCAACGTGAGCTTTTTCATTAATGTTTCATTGCAGGTTTAACGAAAAAACCTAAAAGCTGGAGTCCATGCAGAACGAAAGAAGAAAAGTGATAAGAGTTTGTCAGCTCTTTATCAACATGAGGCATTAACTCATCTGACCTGAACTCTGATTCACTCTGTCTGACAGCTCGAGACGGCCTCGCGTCCCTGAACTCACTGACATTTCCACGCAGACTCTCGAATACAGCTTCTTCCTTGAGTGCCTTTGCTTTAAGGCAGGACATGGTAGCAGAGGTGTCCTGTTCTGAGGCACAGCGGCGTTCCAAACTACTCTGTGCCCATGTGGTCGCATTGATCACTCTGGTATGAAAGCTTTCCATGCGGCGCTCTTTAAGGTCACACACATTTTTTTTCAGCTTTGACCTTTACGTGCGTTGCCCACCTTTTTCTCCCCTCATCATAGGATGTTGGGGAGTGTATGAAGAGTGACTCTGCAGTTTTGCAGTGCTTGTTGTGATAAATGATTAGTGATTCTCTGAGCTGGATACAAAGTAGTGAGATGTGATTTTTTAAAATTTTTACCAACTAATATATTAAATCAAATAATTTTCTTAAGCTTCTTTGTTACTTTTAAGGTTCTTCAAAGATCCACTTCAATTAAAATTTGTCGTGTTTTAGACATGTTTATTTTGCATTTTTCTCATGATTGACATATGGACATAATAATTTAAAATGAAAACTGTTTTTCTGAGTATTTCTTTATTCAAATTGAATTGGGTTGGAGTAGATGAAAACCAGCGGTTTGAAAAAGCATCTTCATTTCCTTTTTTTTTAAACAGCAAATATGACATCACTGATTTCTTAAAGTGAAAACTTTATCAATACCAGCCTTTTTACGAAGATTTTCTAAAAATCCACTATGTTCTGATGATGAAAACGTTGATTGCGTATTACAAAAATACACGTTTTTCATAAAAAAAATATTAAAACGCAATGCATCGTGGTCTATATTATCCCACTCTAAAGAGCATCGATGTACACTGATTTTTCACAGAGAATTCTGGGAAATTTCTAGTGTACTGGATTTCAGAATTGTAGATTAAGATAACACTACAATATTGCAAACACACTATATAGTGTACAAAATAGTGAGTAAAGGAATTCGGACATAGCTTATGTCCTAGAAAAAGACAAGTTATTTTTTTTATTTTGGCTAAAAACTGCATAAAAAAATAACAAAAAAATAATAATTGTGAAAGATTTAAAAAAATATTAAAAGAAGATTGGAGTGGGACTTTAAAGATTTAAGAAACAAAATATTTCTTTAAGCGGAACTGTCAGATTGTTATTTTTGAAAAAAAAAAAATTCAACATTTTTGTCATGGACTAAAAATTTCAATAAAAGTTGAAAAAACAAAGCTGTGTCTTTGTTTATTTTTTTACGTAAACATTATTTCTCACCCACTTCTGGTTGTCTCACATCCTATATCCCATCCCAGCCTGTGAGTTTGCATTGCAGCTAAAAGGCTTATCATTGTATGTAGGGCAGCAGCTGTGACAGAGGGCAGTAGCACGGATGTTACACAGCCACAGACGTGTCCACAGTGGTCTCCCGTCAGCCGTAAGCGTGCAGCCGTAAATCTGGATTTTAGCTTTAGGATTGCACAGCAAGACAGATCAGCTATATATAACACTGCTGACCCTTTTTTTTTTTTTTTACAGTTCTTCGTTTCATTCATTGGTTTTCTTGTGTGCTAATGGACATCTTGGCTCTGGTTTAGAACATGATGCACGACAGATTAGAGCTGTGACTTTGTAGAACTGCATCACGCAGAAGGATAGATGGGACTTGCTGGTGAATGCTAGACTTTTTCTGTGCGTGTGAATCACATTTAGACTGGACGAACCGTGGAAGGACTCTGACAACATGGCAGGATTTGGAATGTTTTTCTTGTAGATTTCCAGTAGTTTTGTCAGATGGTCGCACCAAATGCGTGCCACCTACAGAGAAGGGAAAATATGATTAGATTATCAATTAAAGCCCAAAACAAAATGAATCTTTTTAATTAAAACCCCTTCACCAAAACAAAGTAAACAATTTTTAACATTTATTAATTTTATTTTTTATTATTTGTGCAATCTGCAATACTTAAATCAGTTAGCATACTATTTTACACTCCTGCAACATTTGTTTTGAAGCTCTTCTCACAGTCTTAAATAATAAATTGTATCTTCAAAGTCCCACTCTGATAATCTTTTTGCCAATTTTCAAAATGTTTCCAGTATTTTTTTTTTAATTCCAACTATGTTGTTATCAGGGAAATCAAAAACCAATAATTTTGTAGGACATAGTTTCTACAGAGCAGCAGTAGTTCATAAGAAATTTGCCTCTGAAGGACAAGACTGTTGTCGCTGAACACCCCCGCCCCCCTTCCCTTCCCCGTTTACACGTTCTCCTGCTAGCTTACAGCCCCTCACAACCTCAAGCTAACATTAGCGGTGCAGCAAAAATGGCGATGAACATTGGAACTATCCAATTGTGCAGTTTTGAGTCAGATACCAGTTCAGACGAGGAAGATGTACGTGGATCTATTTGTCTGTAAGTAGATGCATCAGAATGGAAAGAGAATGTGACCTGCCCAATGTATTATTTATATGTCACAAATACGCTCTTTTTCAAACTGCATGTTCTATCTGCTCCTGATTCACAACAATTTGAGTTAAGAAATACACAGAAATGTAATTTTGATCTTAATTTTTTCTTTACATATGCCTTTTATCATCAGAAAAATGTCACAAGGACTTGTTGAAACCGTTTTCATCAAAGTGGGTCTTTAAATCTGAAGAGTCCCATCTGCTCTGATTTTCTGGTCAATAATGGTGAAGTGTACAGCAGTTCTGGGACTTAAATTAGCCAGAATAGCTCCCTGAATTGGTTTATGCAGATTCAATGGCTGCAAAGTAAACAAAAAACAAGTATAGAACACAAAACAGGCATCTTAGAGTTCAGCGGAAGAATTCTCTACAGAAATATCTCTTTGAGGTGGAGCTTGTTCTACTTAAGTCGTAGTACTCACATACCTCCTGATACATGGAACGAGTGATGGACATTTTCTTCATTTTGGCGAAAACATCAGCCATGAGAAACAGGCTGCAAGCAGTGACTGTGCTGTTCATGCCAAACTCCACGGTGGCAAAGAAAATCTATAAAAAAATCAGAGAAACTAGCATGTTTATACAGTAAAATATGACCTCAATATGGTGGAAAAACTGATTTAACTAAGAAGTAATAACAATAATAAGAGGGGAACTCTTGAACTATTTACATTCTGTGTGACATATTTTAAACAATAAATCATGTCTGGAATTATCTCCGTAAAAAAAAAAAAAATTGTATTTTATGTTCTAAACTTTAGGACATGCAGTTTAAATTCCTCCAAAAAGCTGTTCAGTCTAACACTGACGTCATTTGCAAAGTTGAACCGAGCATCTTCCAAGTTTCCAGTTGCAGCATGAAGGCGGCCAAAGTTCCTGTTCAGCTGCTGGGTAAGCGAGTTACTGTGTTCAGGAGTCTTCAGCAACACCCACTCTGCCTGGGACAGGAGCTCTGCTGCAAGTGCCAGATTACCCAGACCTTAAAAAGTTCAGACAAGCACAAAAATCCTCACAACCTGAGGACTATTCGAGCTGGTGAATCAGTTTTACGGCAGTTTCTCACCTATGTTTGCCTCGGCAAGAAGCAGAAAAGCAGGAACCTGCTGGACAGACTGTGGGCCGTGGACATCCTCTGTGTATCGTGAGCACAAATGGGCAGCGGGCAAAGCCTCCTGGTGTTTGCCCTGAAAAAGCTTGCTTTGTGCCACCAGTGTGGAAATCTTTATCAACTCCATCTAAAAGGAGCCAAACCGAACTTACTTTCCTCATCTGACTTCAAAGAATATTACAAAACAGTTCATGGAAGTAGACCACGATTGCTCAATGGCGTCATGTATAAACCTGTAACTTCCTTGAAATATCATTTAATAGAAAAAACTGATTGGACATACTATGAAATGTTCAGCCTGAACAAAAAGAGCCTAATGAACACTACACTCACACGCCACTTTATTAGGTTGCTAGTACCGGGTTGGACCCCCTTTTGCTTTCAGAACTGCTTTAATCCCTGGTGGCATAGATTCAACAAGGTACTGGAAACATTCCTGAGAGAGTTTGGTCCATACTGACAAGTTAGCATCACACAGTTGCTGCACTTCCACAATGCCAATCTCCTGTTCTACCACATCCCAAAGGTTCTATTGGGTTGAGATCTAGTGACTGTAGAGGCTTTCGACTCC
>NC_050518.1:4764656-4764815 GCF_002922805.2 Oryzias melastigma
AACAGGAAGTACCTGCTGGTCCCACGAAGCCATGATATTTTTGCTGTACGGCAAGTTATTCAAGTTATAAACTGGCCAATCAGAGGCCTAAGTAAAAGTTAGGTGGTGTCTTGTTGAATGTTTAAGTGTTTAATTAACGGATTATCCCATAATCGTTTT
>NC_050518.1:4765500-4798564 GCF_002922805.2 Oryzias melastigma
GCTTTCAGAACTGCTTTAATCCCTGGTGGCATAGATTCAACAAGGTACTGGAAACATTCCTGAGAGAGTTTGGTCCATACTGACAAGATAGCATCACACAGTTGCTGCACTTCCACAATGCCAATCTCCTGTTCCACCACATCCCAAAAGTTCTATTGGGTTGAGATCTAGTGACTGTAGAGGCTTTTGACTTCAGTAAACTCATTGACATGTTCAAGAAACCAGACCGAAAGGATTTTATTTTTATGACAAGAAGGTAGCATCAGAAGATGGTACACTGTGTTCATAAAGGGATGAACATGGTCAGTAACAATGCTCAGGTAGGCTGTGGTGTTGTAACCATGCTCTATTGGTACTAAGGGGCCCACAGTGTGCCAAGAAAATATCCTCCCCATCTAAAGTATTCTCACTCCCTACTCTTCATATGGACATATGGCTTAGGCCCCCTCCGTGTCACTTTTTGACCTTTTGGGTGTCCCCAACTCATCGTTTTTTGATGTGCTATCTGTTCCCATTAAATCAGGGGTCCCTGACCTCCGGGCCGTGAACCGGTACTGGTCCGAGGGCTGCTTGGTACTGGGCCACAGGGAAAAAAATGCTTCCCCTATTATGGGTCCCCAATCCTCTACACACGGACCGGACCAGTGCCAGTACCGTAACGTGGTACTGGTCCACTAACCCTAAGATGTCGCTGGTTCAGCATCCGTTACCGCATCCAGTCCTGCGTTCCGAGGGTTGGGGACCTGTTATTTCATGGCAAAAGTCAGCATGTCAAAAATGATGACTTGGGGACACCCAAAATGTTTAAAGGTGACGTGGAACAATACGTCCTTATATGTCATGTTGGGAGTGAGAATGTGTAGCCACACCATTATACCACCACCACCAGCCTGAACTATTGATGTTCATGTTGTTGATACCAAATTCTGACCGTTTCATCCGAATGTTGCAGCGGAAATGGAGACTCATCAGACCAGACAAGGTTTTTAGTCTTCTGTTGTCCAGTTTTGGTGAGTCTGTGTGAATTGTAGCCTCAGTTTCTTAGCTGACAGGATTGGGGCATGGTGTGGTCTCCTGCTGATGTGGCCCATCTGCCTCAAAGTTGGACGTTCAGAGATGCTCTTCTGCAGAGTTACTGTTGCCTTTCTATTAGGTGGAACCAGTCTTGCCATTCCCCTCTGACCTCTGGTATCAACAAGACATTTCCACCCAAAGAACTGCCTCTCACTGGATATTTTCTCTTTTTCTGACCATTCTCTGTAAACTCTAGAGATGGTTGTGGGTGAAAATTCCAGTAGATTTCTGAAATACTCAGACCAGCCAGTCTGGTACCAACAACCATTCAAAGTCACTTAAATCACATTTCTTCCAAATTCTGATGCTCGTTTTGAACTGCAGCAGATCATCTTGACCACATGCCTAAATGTATTGAGTTGCTGTCATGTGATTGGCTGATTAGAAATTTGTGTTAACGAGCAGTTGGACAGGTGTGTCTAATAAAGTGACCAGTGAGTGTATATCTATAGAATAGATTTTATGCTATTGGGGGTCAAATATGATTCACAAATTAATCTCTTCAAACAGGAGCACACATTCTTACCTTTTTGAGCTGAATTTCTTTCGTGTTGTTTGGCATGCATGTGCGGACGGGAACAAGCAGTTTGCAGATTCTTTCATGGATCCCCACCCAGTCGGTCCGCTGATGCTCAGCATGACTGCAGTGACAAAAGACCGTGCTGAGTCACAATCTAAAATTTGAATAAATGCTATTTGTACTTTCAACTGGACTTTTTTTTATGAAAGGGACACAGTACAATCCAATCCTCATGACATTCCAAAAAACCAAAATATATTTAGGAAATGCCACGTGGGAGCATGGAGGTCACTCTAAATTGCATGCTACTGAAAAACTGCTCTGTAATTTTGCTCATCCTGCTCCCTTCTTCTGCACATTGCTGTGGAAACTGCCGGGTTTTTCATGCATATTTCTTACAGTGGAGCATGTGGGTTCACTCCTGCCTTTTCACTGCCAGAGAGAGGGAGTCTGCCCACGCCTTTCATCACTACACCACTTGTGCAGACTGTGCTTGTGATGTTGCAGCCAAGTTAGAAGCTCAAAGCGTTTAGTTTTTTCCTACTTTTCCTATTCGTGTGATAAAGAATCTAATGGACACATAGGAGACATAAATCGTTTTTTTTTTTTTTTTTTGCCTAGTAATGTTTGAATTGACTGAAAACATGTGCTTCTTATTTATTCATCTGAAAGGCAGAGAAACTAAGGGAAGTGGCTGCAGGCTCAATGAGCCTGAGTGCATCATCGTTTTTTTCCACAAAGGATAACCACATGCTCCTCTTCCCTGCAGTGCTGATGAAGATTACACCCCGCGTGGGATCTGCTTCTTTACAGCCCACAGCCCCGCTGAAAATGTATAATTACACAATGCAGAGAGAGGATGAAAAAAACAAGCAAGAAGTCATGTCAATACATAGCAATAGTCATCATTGCGCTAATGTAATTTCCAGTCTTTATCTGAGAGCTGACGACACTGTCACGTGACTTTTCCGCCAACGTGGAGCTGATTTTCACTAAAGATGGTCTAAGCCGCCACCTAGTGGCCAAACTGTTAACAGTTATTTTTTAAAAATGAAATGACTTAAAAAAAATACTGTATAATTAAAATGTTAGTATTTCTGAGAACAGTTGTACCTACCAGTAAAAGGTGACTCGGCACGTGGCGCACTGGAGGCGAGCAGGACTCTGACAGAGTTCACAGACTTTTTCCTGTCCTTTGGGAAAAGCCAGAGGAATTATCCTGCAAGTTTGCCCCCAAACTGAAGATTTGTCCCCCATTACCTCCAGAAATACCCTCTTAAAAACTTCTTTTTTATCAGAAAAAATAAGCTACCTTACAGAACTACCATCAGTTCAGGAAGTTAACGGTTCCCATGGAAACCATTCCGGCTGTTATTGAAATAATAATAATAATGATAATAATAATATAATAATACAAATAATAATGATAATAATAATAATAGTAAAAGTAATCATAATAAGTATTTTTTATTGTTGCTGCTAATAGTAAAACAATTAATAAAATCCAAAATCTTAAAATGTTTAAGTTTAAGTTTAATTATCATAGTATTTAATTAACTGCATTCAATTTAATGCATCTAATCAGTTATGTATTCATAGAAGCAGCAACATTTTTGCTGTTTAGCCTTCCTCTTGTGTTTGCTTCTTTTTTGTTACCATCCACGATGTTAACATGTCCTAAATCAGTTTTAAAATACACAAGATCCCGTTTTTGTTAAATTATTATTATCTTGTCAAACTTCATTTATGGAAATGCTTTTTTATGATTTTTTTCTGTGGGTCTCTGAACCTTTAAAAATAAGCATGCCTCCAGATTTCAAGAAAACAGAAAAAACTTAAAGAGAATAATTTAAATAAAACAAAAATCTTTGTGTTACTTGAATTTCACTGAGGGTTTGGAACACACCTCTCAAATTAATTTGCTTGATTTATTTTTTAATTTAGATATAATTAACTCTAATAACTTATATGGTGTTATGGGTAAATTTGACCCACACACATTTTCTTTAAGAAAATGCAAAGATACATATATATTTGGTCAGCAATAGAACTTTAATCCAAACACAATAGAACACAACCAACCAACCCATAGATATCACTTGTATCTTCCAAAAGTATAAAAAATGCTAAATTAGAGAAAAGTCTGGACATGCCAGAGTTTGTTTATTTTTTTATTTTATAACTACTGGAGCATCCCCTGAAGCTCACATCATTGGTAGAGGAGGTGAGTGTCAGTGTTTTGGCTGAATTCCACCAATGATTTTAATTCTGGCTCTAATTGTTGCTTTATAATGTTATTTTATATAACTGGGTCAAAACCGACCTTAACACAAGAAAAGACATAATTTCAAAAAGAGCCTATTAGAATAAAAAAAAAGCATTTTGTTGAAATCAAAGTTTCTGACAAAGTCAAAAAGTTTTGATGGAATAAAATAATTGTAAATAATTATTTTATGAAATTAAAAACTGAAAAGGGTCAGTGCCAACCCTAACACAAGATTAAAGCTAAGTTACCCTTTGCAGAAAGTAGTAGGCCCTACACTTGAAGTTTACTTTAGTTAAGTACACTTGAGTAAAAGTATAGGCATTACAAGTTGACCATTCAGAATAATTTGGAACATTTTAAGTTTTCAAGAGAGTATATTAAAAAGTAAACTACCACTATTCTGACTCACTTTCAGTAAAAACTACAAGTATACTTGCAGTACTACTTTATTTTTTGCTTTCACTTTTATTTTATTTTACTACTACTTTCTACTAACTGGACTACTTTTTGCTCAGGGTACATCTGCAAATCATGTGGCGTTCACTGACCCTCCGAAGTTGTAACTCTTATCATTGCATGTTTTTGGAAAAGGTTTATTGAAATTTACATGCTGTCTGTTTAACGATTTTTGGATGACTATTTTATATAAAGTTTTATATTTTGAAAAATATGTGTGCATTTTTGGTTAATTATGGAACAATATGCATGTTTAAGAAATAGTTTCAAATGTCAGCTACAAACTTTACTTAAGGACAAAAGTGTTGCAATGTTTATTCAGCTTCCAAGCAAAATAAATAATAATCTGTTGACTCTGCTGTCTGTTATTCTTTACTTAGTTATAAGAATAGCAGACAACCCGCTCAAAGAATTGAGTGTTCCTATTTCTGGGGCAATAAATTCACATCTTCAGACGTCCCGTGAATGAAAAAGTGATTGCTGGACCACACAAGTGGAAAGTGTACGTAGTAAAGAAGATTCGTACTCTGTCTTGTGGTCGTTTGTGTTTTGTGGTTCACTACAGAGGCATCAGAATCACCAAAGCTGCTAACTATAGCAAGAATTGAAAGACATGAGAAATATGGAAGATGGTATATTCTGACTTAAACATTCACAGAAAGTTCAACAGGATCTAAGAAAAAAAATTAGTCAATGAGAATATAAAACTGTAATTTAATAAAAAAATGTACAACACTGCTGACATATTTGCTTCCTGACATTTTTAAAATAAAATCTTATATTGAGTGTCTACGTAATACTTTCTTTGGTTTCTAAGATTAAGATATAGTTTGATATAACTTCATCAGAACAAAAATATACATATAAAAACCATAATGACATTGGATTTACATGTCAAAATATAGCATAAATCGTAAAATACAAGCTTTGCTACATCATCCTTCATTTTAGTTTCTTTATTTCCAGCATCGGTTTCATTTTTTCTCTCATCATTCTTTCTTGCGCAGGTGGATATAAATGATGCCACTGCACAGCAACAGAGGAACACACAGCCAGGCCAGGATAAAGCAGTAGCCGAAGTGTCCCGGGGTCAGTTGTTTGGAGTCCGGGAGGATTTCCTTGTTGTGGAGAGTGTAGATAAGAGCCGCAGAAAAAGCTGTCAGAGCTAAAACAAAACAAAGCAGAAGTGGGATTTGCAATAACTGATTAACTCTATTTTTATTTGTATGGTGGTTATAGCAAAGGAATATAAATAAAGATATAAAGAGAATTAAAAACTACTAAATAGATAAGGATTAATACGTCCTTGAGGCATCGTCGGTGACACTTAAACACAAAAACTTTTAATATACTGTAACTTTTCAACCGTTAACACGATCAGCGTAACTCCAGTAGATTTTTAAGGAGAAAAGCGGCGCTCGCCGTTGATCTTGTGGTAACAATTAAAAAATATCAGTAAATTAAAGAACATAAACACTGGAGCTCTGGTATTAAAGGTTTAAACATGCTGGTGAATAGCAAATATAATAAATACAGCCTGAAAACATGTGCAAAACATCCCATTTTAAACATATATCTTAAAATAATGTTAAAAATAGTCTGAATTATTCACTTACTAAAGCTTTTTTGCTCTGGTAAACAGGAAATTTTAGTGTCTTTAAACACCCACTTTGGCAAAAGTGACATTTGGGACATTTTTCTGATAATGAAGGACATATAACAAGAAAATAAAGGGTAAAATTTTAATTTCTGAGTATTTCTTATTCAAATTGCTGTAAATCAGATGAAGACGAGAAAAGCAGTTTTGCAAAATGGCGAAAATATGCCACCAAATAGAGATGGAGCAATGGAAAGCTCCATTGTTGCTCACCATTTTTGTTGCTACGGTAATCTTAGGTTGGGGATAAAACAAAGGGATGATGGGAAGTGTGGGCAGGCTTGCACTGCGTCACAACCTTGAGCAAATTTCTAATGAGAACCTGCAAAAATTATGCCCTAGAAAACCCAACAAATGTTTTTATTTGGGCTAAAAACTGCATAATCGTAATAAAAAAACCACTGTGAATGCTTCTAAAAAATTGTGTATTTTTATGTAAAATCAAGTTATAATTGAGTGGGTTTTTAACCTCAATTTATTTTCGAGTATTGCTTTTACTTTAGATCTTTTTAAAATAACTCAATTTCTTCATGAAATAGATGTGATACCTGCAAAGACCTGACACAGCCCAGTGAAGTAGAAAAGTCCCCCCTTTGACATGGTGAACAACTGGCCCAGAAACACCAAGAAGGAAACTGAGGAGAAGACCACTGAGAGAACCATGAGGACCTGAACCGCCTGCAGCCAGTCTGTCAAAAGGAACCATTCACACGTTTCAAATCCAACCACAAAGTTTCAATTATGTCAACATTTCTTTTTTGGTTAATAGCAAGAGATTTTGATGTATTTTTTATGAGGTTTCTGCTTTGATTTACCTGTTTCTTTGGTGGTGGAGCACAACCAGGTCTCTGTGGAGTTGTCAAACCTGCAGTTGTACCATAGGTCGGAGTTTTCCATGCCGTCCCACACCCACCAGGACTACAAACAGACATTCCCACATGATACAAACACTCTGATATGTCACAAGTGCTTGGAAAAAACGTCTGCTACCTTCTCCATGGTTGCGATGAACAGCATAGCCAGTGTGATGAGATGGAGCAGGGTGACAAACATGAGCAGGTAAGCCATTTTTAGGTTCCTGCCAAAAACACACAAAGTCATCAAAAAAAAATCTGACTTCCTCCAGTAAGTAGCAACGGTTATTAAAAGAATTAGGAAGGACACAGAGCATGATGTGTTCCTCAGTGCCAAAGTGAAAAGCAGAGTTGGGTAACTTTCCTGTTTTGCCTTGAAATGGAAAATGTGAGAAGCCATAGACTGGAGTTATTCTCTGGGTTGCATAAGAGCATCTTTTAAAAGCTAGTTATTTGTGAAACGTCTCTTTGACAGATTGATGTGTTGCTTCCATACGCTCGGCAGCCGGGTAAATATTCTGGGTGGACCCTTTAAAGGAATCAAAACATTTACCCGATTAACCTCCCCGACCCTCTGAATAGTTGTTTTCATCTCACAGGGAGGAATCTGGATTTCATTGACGTTACTCTCACTGAAGAAAATCCAAAGTTTAAAATTCTCCAAAAACTGTAGTTTAATGGGTTTTATATGAATGCTAGTACGGAGATTTTATACTAGTGGTGGGAATAGTTATAAATCACAAATAAACAGATGTTTAGTAAGAAAAAAAGGAGAAAAGTTGAATACATATGGAGGAAAAAAGACAGGATGAAATTATCTGTGAAGATGTGTATCTGCAGAAGCCTCCCATTTGGGTGGGTGGTGGAGTCAATTACTGCCAAATGATGTTATTCTGTTGCATCCCTACTGACACATATAAGTAAAATATACAAATTTGATTACAGAAATGCAGTTTTTGACAAGAAAAAATAAATTATAAGTGAAAGGTTTCAAAACTTGGAAAATATTGTTTGATACAATAAACTCACGTCTTTTTGAGCTTTCAGCCATCTTATTGTGATAAAAACAAAAATATAGTAAAGGAGATCCTAACACCCACATTTGAAGCCACATTTTATTAAGACAGGAAAAGAATATTCTTGGAAAGTCGAGGAAATATCGGACTTACCCCGGATATTGCTTGTTCAGTTCAATCAGATCTCAGCAACTTGGGAGCAGCTTCTAAACTCTGTACTATTTGGTCCCCTTTGGTGGCCAACACTCTTTTCTAGCTTTGCCACACCCCCTCTTTTTTTTTTTTTAAACATTTTTTTCAAGTCATTCACTTCAAATTTTCCAAAGAGAACGCCCATTTCCTCTGAGCAAAACAGAGCTCCGTTATGCTCTCCTGCTCCCTCTTAGAGTGCATCACCGTCCCAGAAAGTCCTAAATGAGACCCGCCCAGAGAAAGCGGGGGCACACAAAACCACATGAAAGGATTTCCTCTGTAAACAGTTCGCTCCATACATGTTGGGGGGGCACAAATGAATCGACACCATCTGCATCGTGGTTCACGTTCTGGCACAAAACTTTATGGAGTTAGATAGAAATAGTTTTGTTAAAAAACTTGAAGAGAAGATTATCCTGAGTGAACTACACAAACTTCAAATTAGTGTGGATGATAATGAAGGACTTGGTGCGTTTTGAGTCATGGTGTTTTTGACCAGCTTGTGATTTCTCACTGAGCTGAAACATTTCTCTCATGGATCTCAACTTTGAATGTCTTCTTGATGACTTATTTGCTTCGTACGTCACTTGTGACTCTTGCAAAGAACTACTTGTAAATGTGCTGATGTAGACTATATCACCTTAAAGGGAGACTGCCAATTATCAAGTCAAATGCCATAATTCATAAAGCACTTTTCATAACTCAAAATGCTTAACACAATAAAAGCATTTTTCAATTTAAAAGTCAAAAGCAGACAAAATACTTTCACACAAGAAAATTGCTAAACACACTGTAAATCACACACATACTTTAGTAAATAAAAATAAAATAAAAAGTAAAATAAAATATAAATAAAAAATATTAATTATTAAAATTAAATTAAATTAAATTAAATTAAATAATAATATAATAAAATAATAAAAAGAAAATAAAACAAAAATTAATAAACAAACTCATCAACTAACTCAAAATTATTTACAGTGTAAAAATATTTTTCACTTTTAAAGTCAATAGCAAAAAATACTCTCACACAAAAATTGTATAATACACTGTTAAACACACATAATTTAATCAGCTCAAATCAAAATCAAACCAAACCAAATAAAAAACAAATCAATTTAAATAAAGTCAAATCAAACTTTATTATATACTATTCATACTGATATAACTCAACTTTTTTACATAGTAAAATATTTTTCACTTTAAAAGCCAATACCAAAACAAATACTTTCACACCAACAAGAAAGAGGTAAAACACACATACCCCCCACCCCCCAATAAAGCATGACAAAGCATAAAATGATGCATCATATATAATGATGCAAAATATAAGCAGAAATCTGGTTTAAAACCCAAGTAGGGTAATGATATTTTGGGGAGCTGTCCAGATCCAGACCAGTGACCCCACTATTCAAATTCACACAGGACGCCACCACAGGACCCCCCTGATCAAAGCAAGGAACCAGGCCCGGGGAACGCCACACAACCCTGTTTACAGAGAAGGCTCAAGCAGTGATGTAGAGGATCCCTGTGAGGAAAACACACGAGGAAAAACAACATGTAGAAGAAATAAATTACACTAAAGTAAAAACAGAGATTAGATATGATTATGGAGAAACAATGGTTAGAAATAAATAATAAACCTTAATAGATGGATACAAATCACTGAAAGTGAATGAAAAAACACAAGTATAAAAAAAGTGAATAATACAAATATCAAATAAATATATTACTTAATTTGAGCCAAAAGCCAAATTGAAAAAAGGTCGGTCTTGAGCCTTCTTTAAAAACATGAAGAAGACAAACAAACAGACAAATAATAAATAAATAATGTCCAATCAATTGTTTGTTATACTTCATTGTCTTATATGTCAAATAATTAGCTTTTATTCTGGATTGCTATTTCCTTTAAATAAAATCTTGCTAAGAAGATAAATTCAACAGGACATTGATCAATCTTCAACACAGTTATTAGTTAGTAAACAATTACTAAATAAAAATTACAACAATAAAAAAAAGCACTTGAAAAGAAGTCTTTGATTTTTGGACCACATTGAGTGGATCTTTTGAAGTCCAATGGATTGATTCTATTCCTTGCATCCCATCAGCCCTTGCAGTTTATCATACCTAAATCGTTTAACAAAAAGTAAACATAGACTTATAAAACGTAACATAATTAAATGCATTTTACAGCAGTGAACATTTGTTAAAAGTATAATGTTACGTTCGTTTAGGTTATGTGATAGATGGAAGAAAGTTGTTTTTTGTTTGTTTTAACCTAACTTTGATGCTCTGTCCCCCGCATCTGTGGAATGGTACGGTCCGTTGCCTAGGTGTTCGTAGAAGCCAGTTTGCTGCTGGCCTCGCCTAGCCTCCGGAGTCGGGGCTTTTATGCTGCAGTTTACGAGACGTGAGTACAACATTAACTGCTAAATGAGGTCCCAGCTCCAGTGTTTAGTTAAATTCTCACTCCTGTATACATTTCCACACATCCCAGTCCAAACCCTCGTAGCTGCTGACTGTCGGTCCGTTATCAAGCTACCGTTATAGCTAGGCTAGCTAGCTCTGCTATTTGCAAACTTTGGGAATACTTTGTTTAACTTGTGAGCCCTGCCATTTGTCAGTACCAGTTTTTCTATATGTTTTGTAAATATTCACATACATTTTTGAAAGGTTCCGTATAAGTGAGCACTTTCCCTGGAGAAGGCTCACTTTTTTGCAGCTCGTCAGACATTTTGGAAAGCAAATTTAAGCAGAACTGAAGGATTCTTTTTGTGTAGTTGGGGCAATTGTCTGCAAATATGCATGATTATCCTACAAAACACGCCAATGCAATGTCGAGAAAGTAGAGAAAGCTTGGAGGAGAACTAAACCCTCCATGATGACAGTTCCAGCATATCTGACTTTGCTCATCAGTTTTGCATAGGCTCCCGTGAAGCTGCCTTATCTGCCAACGGAGGCAGATTATGCAGGACTTGAGGACACAGCAGAACAGTTCAAATGATCTTGCTCTGTCTCCCTTCTCTTTGTTGAAACAGAGAAACACTCAAAAAGGTCAGATCATGGATGGACAACAGGAACAGCAGCAATGAAGTTTGGAAATCTGCAGATTTTCGGCTCCTTTAGACTGCTACCATGTCTGAAATGAAGGAACAGTTCACCGGTGCAGCTCCACCGAATGTAAGATCTGACAATGGATCATGATGAGGTAATTTCCTACTAATCTATGTGTCATAAACATTAGCAGAAATTCTAGTTACCCAATTGGGCTGACAGCAGGAGGTATTTGATAATTGATCCTTGGTTTGTGACCGTATGTTGCATGCTGTTGGAGATCCTGATCAGGTTACACGTCCTTAAACTACAATACTGTGTTCTGCAACAGGTGTCCAGTGCTGCTTTGTAGCTGTGATGTTGTGAGCATGCAAACGGATCAGTTTCCCTGAGAAATTTAATTTGGATGAGAAACATTTGGCACAGGGGTCTGCAATCTTTAACACTAAAAGAGCCATTTGGTGCAGTTTCTTGCTGACCAAAACCCAGCGAGAGCCGCCAAGTCCCACTTCACCGTTTAAAATATCGTGTGAAGCATGTAAATGAGTTCTTTGTATTGTCATTTCATAGTTGTCTATTTATCTTTTATTGTTGGTATTGCTGGTCTAAGGACAGGTGTTGCAAATTAGCCAGGGCTATAATTACTGTGATAAAGGCATTAGATTGTTTTAACATAATGATCTATATATTTTTTTGTCCTCACTAAATAATTTTGGGAAAAAATACACTACTTTTTTGTGGCCATTGATCCTTATATTTAAAAAGTTTAACTTTTAAAAATATACAATAATTGAATTATAACAGTGTTAAATTGTATTCTTTTTCTTGCGACAAACAAGCTCCTTTCAAAATAAAACACATCCTGTCTTAAATAAAATTCTCCTGCTGCAGTAGATTTACTTCAGTGAAAAAAAATGCAAGAAAGCCAAATCAAATGTGGCATTTTCTATCATTACAACTTTAGAGCACTTTCATTTTTTCCTCCTTTTACAATAGAAAACAGTGAAAATTGGTGCAGATTCTTTTAAATCTATACATGCAATTATATACTTATGCTGAAAGTATCAAATATGTGTTGTGCTAAATTTTACAAGGATTTTATATATATATTTTTATTACATTACACCATGATTAGTACAAGTCAATTGAAATGGTTTTGTTTAAATAATCCAAAAAAAAATACTTTTTTCAGAATTTTTTTTGTTGTTTTGGAATATACAAATCATGGGAAAAGTAAACCATTTTATTCCTACTCTAAATGCAGTTTCAATTTCTCAAAAAGCAGCTTATTGTAAGGCTTTAAAACTTGATCAAGTTGTCCATTTCTTTTTAAAAAAAACTTCCAATTTCCTCCACTGTACCCACAGGTTTGGACCGAGCTGGACCACATTTCGAAGAGGCTTCAGGACGATGGAATGTCCCCAGAAGCCAGCGCAGACGACCGGCAGCGCCGCCTGTGGCGCCTGCTGCTCCGCAGTGAAGCCCAGCTGCGCTCGGCGAGCCAGGAGCTGCAGGCGCTTCATACTGAGCAGAATAATGAGAAGAAGGAGGTGAGACGTTTCCCTGGGATTTTGTTTCACCATCTGCTGTGTCCTCAGCTGTTTCACCAACTGCGCATAATTCAAGGAATGTGGTCACTCACTTTCTCGTGTGAAATAGGTGCAGGCTGGTCGTGGTTTCTCATTAAGATTAGTTAAACATTAAATCATTTGTTTTTTATTAAATGCAAAGGTGGAGAGCTACGTGGAACACATTCGAGGGCTGTTAGAAGACCGGGAAAGTCTGACTGCAGAGTATGAGACAGAAAACCAGGAACTGAGACATGAACTTCAACAGATCAAACAGCAACAAGGTGAAGTATTATTCAGCATGTTATTGTTAGCATTCTTACCTAGTCTGCCTTACTCTTTCATACACATTTGTAATGTGTATTAAATGCCTTCGTTTTTGTTGAAATTGAATTTTTTTTGGACGTATTGATCCCAACAGTTTTCTAATTTTTCGCCTAACTTCTGAAAATGTCCCCTTTTATTCCAGAGAGTCAAAGCAAGGAGCTGGCTGAGATGCTGGTTCAGGGAGAACTGGAAGAAATCGCTTTGAGCAGCCCCAGTGAGCAGGTGGCGTACTTGTTGGTGGAAAGAGTAACGCTCCTTGAAAGGCTGGAGGCTGCTGAGAGGAAACTGGACGGTCAGGATCTCGCTGGCAGCTTGGAGGTTGACCATCAGGTAAATAATTGCTAATAACTGACTTTTTTTATATGATTATGTCCATTTGAGACAAACCATGCATCTTATTTATGAACAACGCCAAGTACAGTTTTTAAGTTTTGTAAGCTTGAAAAGGGTTTTATTTTGTTTGTTATGGCTTTACCCGATGCTCTAAAACAAATGTTTGTTCTGGTTATTGTGGAAAATGAAGAGTTCAGCAAAAGATGAGTGTTTTCCTAAAATGTTCTGCATTTGAATTTTTGCATTTTTAATAATATATTTTTATTCAGGGATGGATTTTTTTGTTTTTTTTTTATGTTAGTTTTTTCCGAAATATCCAGCTGCATTTAAGCTCATAGTGAACCCTGACGTCCCATATGCAGCCATGTTTTTTTTTTTCTTTCTTTTCAATCCCTGTAAACATCTATCCTGTGTTTGCCTTAGTGAGATGCTCCACATTAGAAAAACCAAGTTTGCTTTGGTTTTATCACTTCTAGATTAGTTAGATGCCCTCCTCACAGTCTTAAGGTCATGAGCCCTGATTTAATACAAAACAAAATTATTAAAAGGACATTTAATTTGTATTTTTGTTCAATAATTCAGTGAAATATCTATACTCTAAATGCCAGCATTTTACCTATTTTTTCTTGTCAAACTAAAATATTTTTGGGTACTTTTAATTAAAGTGATCTGTAAATATAAAGGATGTTGTGTTTCCTTCATCCCTCTATTGTGGCTTGAAAGAAAAATGCAGAAATCTTGAATAAGTAATGATTTTGTACTTATTTTGTCTTAGCTAAGGAAGTTTTATCATTTGTGTTTAGATTTTAACATGTTAAAAAACTGATCAAAATGATGGTCAAGGTTTAATCTACTGTCAGAGTGGTTCATTATTAGAACAAGCTTGAAGCTCATACTCTTATTTGCTGCTGGACAACAGTGTCTAGTTACTGTTTAGAGGCAAAGCCCTTGAAGTATATAATTGCATTTATATTTAGAGATAAAACATTGATTCTACACAGATTTTCTAAAGTAAAAAGTATTTTTTTTCATTGAAGTTAATCTACTGCAACAGGAGGATCTTATTTGACACAGGTTGTATTTTATTTTGAAAGGAACTTGTACCGGTATGTCACATGTAAAAGAAATTAAATAGAGAAAAATACACCACTGTCAAGTCCATTATTGTACATTTTTAAAGCTACATTTTATAAATATATTGATTAATGGGCACAAAAACATAAGTAAAGTGTATTTTTTTAATGGTAAAGTAGGACTTTGTGGCTCACACTGGGTTTAGGTCAGCAAGAAACTGGATTGTTGTTTTTTTATTAGAATTTTAACAGCTATAAATGTTAAATCTTCCTGTGAGGAAAAATGGTTTAACCCGACTGTCTGTAACGTCTTCTGTTGTTCATGTCAGGAGCGTATTTGTCCCGGAACAGAAGAAGTCTGGATGGAAACATTAGATAGCATGACAGAGAACGATCACGCTTAATGACTTGATTCCAAGTCTTTGCAGACTTTTTGGGAAAAACAGCTCTGAACTGTTTCAGATAATGCGCAGCTATAAAACAGGATTGTTGTTGTGATTCTGCACACGCTGGCTTTTTCCTCTCAGCAGAGTTCCTCCCAGAGTCCATGGAAGAAGCTGTTTGGCCTGCGCAGGTCTGGTCAGAACAAACACAGTATTATCCCCGTAGGTTGCCACTTTATGGCTAACACTAACTGACTAACACTGGTGTTTGGAAGAAGACCCAAAATGCTGCAACGCTGCAATCCTGCCTTGTTTTAGTGAAGTGTTGCTCCAATAACTGGCTGACAATGATGCATTTATGTCAAATATGGCTGGACCCAGTTTCACTTCTGCTGCAAGATGAGCTTCCCCTTACTGACTGAAGGATCTTTGGTGCATGTTTTTACTTTTTTCTTTATTTTTCTACTCTGACTGATAAGATTTATGCCAAATAAAACATGTTACAGATCATAGAAGGTCCATGAATCTCAGCACGTTTATTTCTTTTTCAGTGGTTTCTCTGTCTGTCGTTGAATGGATCAGCTGCATGTTGAATCCCTTCAATCAACATGATTGTTTTTTTCTGCTGTTTTCATCCCCAAACTAACCAACCATATCTCATGGTCTACCGTCAGGCTCAGCTCGAGCAGGTTTCCAGAGAACGGAGTGAGCGGCTTCGCCTTGAGAGGGACCTAGAGGAGGCTTCCAGGAGGCTGGCCATGGCTCATCAGGACATCCGCAGACTCACCAGTGAGCTGGACGCTGCGAAAGACAACAATCAAAGCTCAAGTGGTATGGAAATGACGCCTTTTAAAAGCATTTATGCAAATAAAGAAGGAAACATCAAAGCACTTCACATCTTTTTGAAGTAAATTATGCTTTAAAATATCAGTGCAGAATTATATATTTTTTTGTCTTACTTATTTAACATAGTTTTTATATGTAATTTTATTAGTTTAATACAAGAACAATAAAACCAACAAACAGGAAAAATATGATTTCACCTATGGAGATAAATGAACAGTTCAAGCTTTGGTTTTATTGTATTTATTTTTTAAGTTTGAAATTCATGGTTCATTTTTTCACAGCATCAAAGTTTTAAAGATGTATTTATATTTTGTATTATAATGTTATAACTAAACTCATGTTTCTAATCTTAGGTTTTGAGCTTCAGGGAACTGTTCAGGAAGTAGAAAACCTGAAGAAAGAAGTGGACAATCTGAAACACTGTGGTGAGACAAAGTGGCGTCAAAGGCCAAAATCTTGGCAGTAAATCAAAAACTATGTAAATCAATTTGGTGAATAGGTTATAGGCACCTGTAAGACTGGTAAATGCTTTTATCTAGTATATATGTTTTTAAATTTAACATTCTTTAAAACATTTCTTCTCCTTTTTGATGACTTTTCAATTGAATTATTTCTAGTACTTTACATTTGGACCATGGTTTAATACCAAGCTAAATTTCTGAAATATGCCTTTAGGTTGAAGTTCATTCCAGACGCTGATCGGTGGATTTCATTTAGGGTTGTTCATTTGGCGTTCGACCAAATGTGGTTTGCGTCTCTAATTTAAAACCAAAGAGAAACATTTTTTTCTGCTTAACTTGGGAGTCAATCAGTTATTTCTGGATTAACTTGATGTTAAGGTTCAAGTATTTTTGAAGACAGAGCTTTGGAGTTATTTAGGAATACTTCTGTGTTATCTAAAAACAGCTGAATATGCGAACGAGGCTCACTCTTTTCTTGACTAGTGTTCTTCAAAAGTGATTTTTATTGGAGTTGCATGTTTGACATTCCAAAAACAAGACTGTACAACCCAGTAAAGTGTCATGTAAACCGTCTGTCCACAGATATGATGAAGCTACAGCTTGCCAAAGAGGAAAATGACAAATTACATTCTGAGAACAGAGTTCTCAAAGAGAAGCTGCACAGTATCCAATCTGAGAAGAAAAATCTACAAGATCAGGTTAGGATTCACTTTTTAGTTTTTTTATGTAAATGTTCACACATTGTTGTAATATCTCAGCTTTGTTTTTTCAGTTGTCAAAAATCTATGCTGCCAAAGAGGCTGTAAAGGAAAAGAGCTGTGAGCCACAAAACAACCAGCCAGAGCAGGAAAAGGATCAGATTCACAAACGGTAGTTTCTCAAGAAAACTTCCTTTCTGCTGAAGCAGAAGACTTAATGACCTTAAAACAATTTATGTTCTTTAGGTGCCAAGAAGCCATGGAGGATGGACTTGTGCAGGTGAAAGAGCTGCAACGCCAACTCCAGAGGTTACGCAAAGAGCAGGAAGAGCTGGAAGAGCGGAACGAGGAGCTGGAAGCCCTGCTAGGAGAAGCCCAGAACGCCAGCAAGGAGGAGAGGCATCGCCATGAGGGAGAGCTGGAAGGGCTGCACAGGAGGGTAAGGATTACTGCGAAACACTTTCAAATATTACAATAAAAGTGGAAAGAAAAGGTTAAATTAATCATGTATACATTAAAAAATCAGTTCATAGTATTTAAGAGTCTGGATCTGCAGGTGAGGAGCTTGGAGGCTGAGCTGAAGAAGCAGGATGCTCAAGAAAAAAATCTAAAAAACGGAGAAGACATTAAATCCACAGATTCCTTCTTGCAAGTGGTGAGAAATCTCTCCTAAAGTAATATTAAAGAGTAAGAAAGCATTAGATGAAAATGAAATCATGTTTGCAACCATAAATGGAAAATAGACTTTGTGTATTAGAAGATTTAAGTGAGAAAATAATGCAAATTTTAATCTATTTTTAAATGTAAGAAGCACCTGAGGGACAGCAGCCAGGAGAGACTGGCTCTGCTGGAGGCTCGTCTGACTGAGGAGAAGGACTGGAGGAAGCAGCTGGAGTTAGACCTCAGTGCTGCACAGGCTGCCCTCAAAAAAGATAAAGAGGTAAATAACTAGATTTTAAACACCATCCTCCAACATCGAGGCTGTAATTTGAGTCATAGTTGCTGTGTTTTTCTAAAATAATACTCAAAGTTTGAAAACACTTTGAATTATTAACAGACTTTACACGCCATTCAATATTTATGTGTTATTGTCCCGTTCTCGACTTGAAAGGCTTTACAGATCGGTGAGCGGGAGCTGAAGAAGCTGAGGCTTGAGGTCAGCGGCCTTCAGACAGAATGTCAGCAAGGGAAAACCCTCATCAAGAGCCTCACTCAGGTCAAAGGGGAAAAGGCTGTTCTGGAGGAGAAGGTTAGGCCACTTAACTATGCGGTTTAACTTCTGGGACAAACTAAAGACAGCGTAGATTCTGTCATGGAATAATGTCTTATTCATATCTATTTTCAAAGCGTTCCAAGTGGTCTTTTAATCACAGTTATGCCATTTTTGGGTGAAATAAAAAAACTGTCTCGGTTTCTAGGACTGAACTTCTGCAGAGCGGCAGTAGTTCATCAGAAATTCACCTCAGAGTTGTGGATGGGATTATTGATACGGAGTAAGCCCGCCCCCATTTCCCATCACCCATCGATTTACATGCTCTCCCGCTACCTTACAGCCCCTTTATTACACCAACCTGACATTGCCGGTGCAACAAAAAGGGAGCAATATTGAAGCTATCCAGCTGTACAATTTTGAGCCATTTTGAGATGAAGAAAACAAAGACGTAGATGCATCTATTGATCTGCAAGGTGGTGCATCTTAATGAAGTGGAGCAGGGAGCTTGAAGCTTGCCATAGTGGCTTCTACATCACACTTGCAATCTTTTTCCAACAGTATTTTTGCATCTGGTCTTGATTCACAATAATTGAATTAAAAAAATTGAATGTTTTGCCTAATTTTATTTATGTATGTTTTTCATTATCAAAAAAATGTCAAAAGAACATGTTAAAAGCACCAAAAACACCATTTTCATCAGAGAGTGTCTTTAAAAACTGCCTCCATTGTGTCATAAATACGTCGTTGTGAACCTACATGTTGGCGGGTTCTGAATGTCACAACAGCGTTGCGTGGAACCTGGACTGACGAGTCAAAAATCACCGTAATAAGGTTCTTTTCATTATACCGATGAATCACTGTCACAAACAATTCCTTTTCTTTCTGATTCCACTCTCAGCCACAGTCACAGCTCAGAGGGACTCCCATCATTATTTAGACACACTCCCATTAATCAACTAATCTACTGTAGCATTTAAACGGAAGCACAGTTATATATTTTTTTAATGTTTCATTTTTTTTGGTCAGTTGGCCCAGATGGAGCGCGCCCACAGCAGACTCCAGACTGAACTGGATCGCTGCAAATCCGGCAACCAAACCCAAGAACACCAGAGGGAAAACATGCAGCAGGCTGAGCAGCTCCAGAAGAACATCGACCAACTGAGCTCTGAACTCAGCAGCCTTCAGACGTCGTACAACAGCCTAAGGTGGATCCCAGAGCAGCTCAGTTCAAAAACACAGAGACCTCTTTAAACATTATTACTTCAACTAGCCATTATTTGTGTTTGCCGTGTTACCCTGGAGTTTAGCTGCTCTGCATAAATGTGTGTGTTTTTCAGGGAAGAGCTGACATCCGAGCGGATGCAGACTGCAGAGCTGCAGACCAAGCTGAGGACCACAGCTCAGGAAAGGCTGGAGGCTGAGGAGCAAAGAGGCAGACTGGAGCGAGAGACTCAGAGCCTCCATAAGCAGCTCGTGTGGCATCAAGACCTCCTCTCGTCTACAAAGGAAACCGTCAGTGGCAGCAGTAAGACTAAGCTCCACACAGCAACCGCAAAGGATGAGGACTGGGATCAGGTACATTTACAGACATCGAAATCAGTTTTGAAAATGTTTCTGTTGTTTTTTCCTGTTTTGTTAAACCAGAACTTGTGTCTTGTGTTCGTAGCTCTCAGCGTTGAAACAAGAGCTGACTTTTCTGCAGAGTAAAGTCTGGGAGGAGCAGCAGAAGACCTCACAGCATCAAATGCTGCTTGAAGCTCAGCTCAGCGAAGCCCAGGCTCGTATCAAGGTTGTTCAATCTCAGTTGATAATTCTCTGCATGTTTTAACTCATCTGTCTTTTGAATTACTTGTACGGATTGGTAGATATTGTTATTACAGAAATGAATTGCCCCTCTATCATCTTTAAAGATACTTAATTGGATTTCCCAGCACTCAATTGGGTTTTTATGTCTAGTCCCAAGACTCAGTGCTGAGTCAAAAGGGAGAGGAGGCTAAACAGATGAAACAAGACCTGCAGAGAGCCCAGAGCCTGTTTACCTCGGCTGAGAGGGAGCTGCGCTACGAGAAGGAGAAGAACATGGACCTGAAGAGACACAACGCTTTGCTGGATCAGGAAAAACTCAAGGTGGGTTTGATCATTGCACATTTATTACACATTATTTATGATAATTATATCAAATTTATCCCACATTCAGTCTCTTCTTTTTGAATTTAAAACCCACTCCAATAAAAATCGTGTGCTTGTGAGGTGCTATAAGCTAGCAGGAGAGAGTGTAAACAAAGGGCTGATGGGAAATGAATGAAGCTAATTTCAGTGTCAACAATTTCACCCACAACCCAAATGTGAATTTCTAGTGAACTTCCACCGCTCTGCAGAAAATATGTCTTAAAAAAACGACACATTTTTTTAAATTTTTGCTAAAATTCTAAGCCAGCAAAGCCAAGCGGACACCCGAATGGGTTTGTCCACAGTTTCTGTGGTGCCCCCACCTGTGTTTGCCCACATTGACTTAAGTGGAAACTCAGTGGGTTGGTTCGCTATGCTAGCTAGCCGCTCCGTGGACAGCGGGTCTGCTCGGTACAGTGGAGCTCACTAGTTCACTACAGAGGAGCTCCCTACAGATGAGCTCGCTAACTGGCAAGAGGGGAGCTCACCAGCTCAATACAATGGAGCTCTCTAGCATGCTATAGTGGCGCTCGCTAGCTCACTACGTTGAAGCTTGTTAGCTCGATACACCTGAGCTCGCTAGCGCACTACGCCGTCCACCCGGCAGCTGGCTAGTGTTGCGAGCCTACCCTTGCTTGCGCCGCTTTCCCCTTTCAGAATCTACTGGAATTATGTCGATCGTGTTAACGGTTGAAAAGTTACAGGATGTTAAAGATTTTGTGTTTAAGCATCACCGACAACGCTTCAGGAGTTAAAGGGTTCAATAACGATCATCAAGTGTGAAATTCTAACAGGAAATCCTCGTTGTGTTGTTCCTCCTGCAGATTTCTGCTGAACTGAAGCAGGCCCAGGTCAAGCTGGTGCAGCTGGAGCAGAAAGTGTCCACTCAGACAGCCGAGAGCGAATGTCAGCAGCAGAAAGTTAGGGAACTGGAGCTGGAGCTGGCACGAACGACCACCAACCACAGAGCCAGCAGCAGTCTGCAGGAGGACCTACAGGCGGAAAGGGCTCGACTCATCGCTGCTGACAAGAAGGTCGGTGCTCCCACGGGTCGGTTTGGCTGAAAATCAGCTGCTTTGATCAACCTGGACGATCAACCTGATGATGAAAAAATGAAAAAGAAGTGAAGAGTTTTCAGTTTCCACCTGAATCCTCCTGAATTATCTCGTTTCATTTACATTTTTTTATGAATGGAAAATATGGAGGCACACTTTGCAGCTCTTCCTTCTGTTTCTTCTGAGCATTAGTGAAATACACAGTGAAATCTGCACTTTAAGCTTTTAATGGGATCTTCTGTCTGTGACCTAATTTGGCCTCAAGCCTTAATAAAGTTAATCCTAATCTTAATCATCAGTTTGCAGCGCCAGCTAACTTTTTAGCCTATAAAACGAAGGAATGAAGAAAGTTCATCTCATGAAACGGCCTTGAGGTTAAACAGAATATTGTGGGAGGGGCTTGCTCCACCTAGGATAGAAGATTATCAAAATGTTGTTTTTGTATTTCTCTCTCAGTCAGTTTCCCTGGTTAATCTCAGTTAATCCCTAACTCGGTTCATAACATCAGATTACATTAACTTGTAAGCAGAACATTAAACTCATTCATTCCCACTTCCTGGAGTTTAGAGCCAACGCTCACCTAATATAAATAAAGGACATTGTCGATTAGTTCTGCACAAAAAGTTCTGAATCCTACAAAATTAAATGATATTTTTTGCTCTCATTCTGAGGTTTTCTTTGTGATTTTCTGGGTGATGGAAGGTGTTGGAGCTGCAGCAGCAGTTGAAAACCGCTCAGCACCAGCTCCGCATGGAGGAAGCTCGGGCCAGCGAGAGCAGCCGCCTGGAGCGGGACAGCAGGGATCTGTCCGATAACCTGTCGGCGCTGAGGGCGCAGCAGCAGGAGCAGCAAATCGCCTGGTCAGAGCTCACGCCTCACTGCTAGCTTCTTTGTTAACCTCAAAACAATATCGACGTGTAATCCGACCTCGCCGTTCCCCCCCTCAGGAAGCTGCTGGAGCAGCGCGAGGAGGAGCTGCAGCAGCAGGTGCGCTCTCTGAGACTGAAGGAGGCGTCCCTGTCCAGGACTAACACGGAGCTCAGCCATCGGGTGCAGCAGCTGGACATCCGGCTATCTATCTCTGAGACTGAGCTCAGCAAGATGAGAGAGGAGGTGCGAAGGGCAGCTCGCACTTTTGAATATTCTCTTTATTAATTTTAACATACAATAAACAACAACCATTGTAACTGCACTAGGTTATTACAGCAAAGAAAACAAATTAATCATGCAGTAGAAAATAGAATAAATACTTCACTATTATACAGTTAATGGTTTGTCATAGAGCTGTACAGAAACACAAACTTGACTGCAAATCTATGGCAGAGAAACTTTAGAAAAATAGATAATTTAATGAAATATCAATAATTTTGGTGAAAAAGCAAGTAAATAAAAACTAAATAAATAATCTGAGGACAGTAGAGATGTTTACTGTCAATAATACTGTTCAACTCGCACTTTTGGACAGTTGATTTTGGATTAACAAAAAAAGCTTTCGAAGGAAAGCTTTGAGTCTAAAGAAATGACTTCAATGTTCTTTCAGTTTGTAGCCTTATCTTATCAAGCAATTTGCAATACACTTTACATTCAACGTCTTATTTGAGGCCCACTCCAATCACAATCGTGTTTTTCACATGTTCTTCTGGCATTTTTCTGATGATAGAGGACATATATTAAGAAAATTAAGATCAAAATAGTATTTTCGTGTAATTTTTTATTGAAATTGTTGCAAATCAAGAGCAAATTAAAAAATGCAATCGAAAAAGAGCTTATTTGTGATGATGGGACTGGGTCTTGATGCTACATGCGGTCATGACAGCGATCCTGCATGTGTTAAAATTATGCTTCTCAGGTGAAAGAAAGCCAGAAGTCAAACCAGAAGTTGCAGGAGGAGCTGCTGGTCAGTCAGCAGGAATGTGAGAGGCTGCAAGCAGAGTTACAGCAGGTTCTCCTCCAGCTGGATGCAAATATTAGGTAAGATATTAACATCATTCTCCACCTCCATATTAACTCATATAAACCCTGATGGTTCTCTTGTTTACATCCTCTCTGTCCTGGTGACCAGGAAGTACAACGAGAAGCAGGCTCAGAACAAGATGAAGCTGCGTCAGGCCAAGCAGGTGTTTCTCAAGACGACGGCACAGAAGGACTCCACCATCCAGAGACTGGAGAATGACCTCGCACTGGCCAACAGTCTTTCATTCAAAGTAACACTTTAAAAAATGTTCTTAGAAAAAAAAAGCTCTCAAAGTATCTCAGTTTTCCTGCCTCTGTGGGTTTCAGGAGAAAGAAAGGATCCAAACTGTTATGACAGAAAACGAGAAGCTGCTGGAAGACAAGAGGGAGCTGCTGAGGAGGATAAGTGAGGCGGAGGAGATGGGCAGTAAAGGCATGAGGACGGCTTCAACAGTCCAGCACAGGTATCTGTTAATGTTGATATTTGCATTTATGATGCTGGACTCAACGATTCAAAAATCCAAACCATAAAAGCTCACACTTTGCCCCTGAAATTAGCGAGGCCAACTTCTGCTCCAGCAGTCCCGCCCTTAATATACAAGCGAATTTCTAATGAATTCCTGCTGTTCTGCAGAAAATATTTCCTATAAAACGACAGGTTTTTTGATTTTGGTTAAAAACTGCATAATTATAATTTAAATAATGCTTTTCAATAGAAAAAACATAGTTAGTGTGGGACTTTAACTAAACAACATTGTCCAACTTTAAAAAAATACTGCTACTTCAAGAGAGAATAGACCCGGTAAGTTGTAAATATGAACTTTGTTAAAAAATATTTTACTCAAAACTTAAATTCACTGTAATTTTCTTCACAAAAAAATATAAAATTGAACCAAAAACAGCAAATGGTGAACTGTGACTTAAGGCTGATGATTTATAGTTTTACATGTAAGCTATTTTTTAATTTTCAGGACAGCAGAGAAGCTTGATTAGATTGACACAAGAGAAATAGTTTCATTTGAGAACTCAAAATTTTACATGAGTTTCTTATGTGGACCCTGTAAGGAAATGTTAAGGATTCAACTAACTTTTCTTTTCTTTTTTTAAATCTTAAACCTAACATAAACAGCTCTATTTTGTTGGGATATTTTGATCATTGCATGCAGTTCTTTAACTAGAACAGCAGGGGGCAGAAGACTACTATGCCAAACAACAAACAGTAGTTTCATTTTTAATGCCAAAGTTCTTAGAAATATTTCTGAATAAATTCGATTTTAGATTTACCACAGTTTTTTTCTTAGATATTGATTTACAACATTTTATTGAGGAAATCTTCCTACAATATGGCAGTTCTGTACTGTTGGGTTTCAGAGGATTTTGTCCCCTGCCTGACTTTTGTCGTCATGTTAGGGCTGTACTCTACAGTCTATTGAGATATTAAGTTACTCTTGAGATGATCAAAATTTTCTCTTGAGTTCCTTTAGGGAAACAAAGGAGAAATCATTACAACTGTTCTAACAACTCAAAGTTTCACAGTCTCATCACAAACCGACATGCTGTGAATGCACAGGTTTAATTAAACAACGCAGCAATGGAGGAAAGTTCACCATCAACTTTGCTTTTGAGCAGATTTAGCTCCTTATTTTTCATCTGACTGCACTCAGACTGACACCCGCAGACGTTTCTGAAGTTCTGACAGTCATCTTGTGTACGTTGACGGTCATTCTGACTCTTTCAGGGTGAACATCCTAGAAGTGGAAAACAGACAGCTGCATGAGAGAACAATGAAGCTTTCCAATCAAGTTAGTTCCCTAGAGCGCGCTCTGAGGAACACAGAGACGTTCTACAGTCTTGAGGTACAAACATATTTTTGTGTTGCCACATTATTGCTGTTGGAGTCTTAACTATGCCAGATAAAAATACTTAAAAAATAAATCACGATAGAAATGTTTTTGTGTAATTAAAAACCAAATGTTGTAATTCCCAACAGAACGTAAAAAAAGTGCTGCCTTCTGATGGACTCAGTGAAGGTGCTGTGCACACTTCTGTTTTAAGGTGAGGCAGCTTGAACAGAACGAACTTTTATTTTATGAGCTACCGTATGTCTGAGACAGACTCCAGCGTCCCGTGAAGATGCGTGACCCCGTAACCCCTGCTCTGTCTCCTCTCAGTCTGACGTCAGGCTCCTGCGACCACATGGGCATCCTGGATGCGATCTGCCGGTCGAAGAGCATGCTGATGAACGGCACGGGGGCCTCCGTCTCTACACAGCCCCCTTCCGAGCAAGGATACCTGAACCTCACGTCCCCGCTGGTTCCTCCAGCCTGTGCCAAAGACGCACAGGAGAGTTCCACGCACAGTGATCAGGTGTAGGAGCGGGATGCAGCTCTGGAATTTGGATAGAGGTCTCAGTATTAGCTCACGGCGTTATGTTTCTATTGAAATGTTGTTCACCTTTTGGCACATCCTGTGAATCAGCTTTCACCTTTTCGTTCAGGTGGTTTGCCAGAGAGTTTTTACGCCGAATGCCCTTTCTGACAACGCTGTTGTCAGGAAGGGCTACGGACCAGATTTGGGCCTCGTTGTGGCTCCATAGTTTGGTCTTGCCTAAGGACCCAGACTGGAGTGAGCTCATTGCATACACCCACCCAACTGAGTCATGCAGCTGCTATGTATTTCTATTGAAGATGTCAGACTTTTCAAAATAGGCAAATATGAGGGAAAAATTAGCCTGAAAGTTGTAGTTGCACACCAGGGTAAGAGTCAATACCTGCGCCCTGTTTAATCATTTTAATGATTACAAAAACAACCAGAGCCAGGTCAGTTCAGCAGGTAGCTGCATTACGCCTGGTTCACACTAGATGGAGAAGCGTGGTATCCGCTGAACCTCCAGTTCACACCAGACAAGTACTTTTCCGCGATGGTCGACGGGCGCTTCTGCTCAGCTGTGGTTATTTAGAGCTTTTTTTTACCATCATCAGACACCTAAAACCACACCCCTGTGCTCTGTAGTCGGCCCACACATCCGTGTGTATGTGTCTTTTTGTTTGTTGTGCTTATTTTCATCTCTACAGTCTGTTTAGATACAAAATTATTTGTCAGTTGTGGTATTTTATTGTGAAAAATTGTTTATATTTTTTAAAACTCAAGTTATTTTCCTCGTGTGTTTTGGCGTAACTTCCTGCCAGGATTGACTCGGATCACTCGTGCTCAAAAAATAGACCAAACGATCGCTGCACGGCGCGAGAGCGCGGCCGGCTCGTGTCTGGTGTGAACCTGGCGTTAGATTTAGTTCTTACAAAACTGATTAGATTTGATTTATTTTGAACAGCTGGGGCCACCTAGCTGTGGCATAATGAACTGCACCTGATTTTAGATACTTCTGTTTTCAAACTTGACTCAAACAGGAAGTCAGGCTGGTTGGGACACAGGTACGAACCAGATATTTTTGTTAATTTAAGTGTCAAACACTTTTTTTAAGGAAAAACAGACAATGAAACAGCATGAACGACGGCACAATCTTTTAATAATTCATGAAGTTTTTGGTTTTTGTTTAAATATACCATCACCGAAGCTAATCTGTGATTCTGAAAGATGTTTTGTCATAATGTGTGGAATGACGATGATAAAAAAATTGTCGTTTATTGGGGATTTAGAATGCTTGTTGTTTGATCTGAGCACTTTATAATACGGTTTGAGGATTTTTCATATGAATGCATATCACTCCTACATGTTTTCCACTTGTTCCAGGTACTATTGGCAGTGTGTGTTTTTATAAGCCTTTGCAATACCTGTGGGATTACAGATATATATATTATCTCACAGCTTTATAGTTTTGTAAGCATTTTTACACATTTATACTAATATCATGGGGGATTTCTGTGGACCCATTTAATGTTTATTAAGTCTGTGATACACTAATGCTAAACTGAGATCTGTTGTGAGGAAATCTTCACATATTATGTTTGCAGATGCCACACCAGTGTTTACCATAGAAGGCCGAGGGTTTTTTGTGTTTTGCTTGTTTTTTTTTTTCAAATTTTTACCCATATTTTTAAGGTTTACTCCAGAGACACCACCAGCAGATGAATACTTTGCACATCACTAAGTACAGAAACAAGAAGATCATTTAAGATCTAAAGCAATGTTTTGAGAGTATAAACATCCATTGTAAAGATGTAACAAATCTTCAAGGGTTTTCCACTATTTAAGACAGATAAGGCACCGTTTTAATGTTTTTTTTTTTTTTTAACTACAGCTAAAATTGTGCCTTTTCTGGTTTAATAAATACATTTAAAACCCAAAATAGGGTTTTTAACTGAGATTATAAAAAATCCTACTCAAATTATTAATCATCACTATTATTTTTCCATTAAAGATGCAGAAAAATTTAGCAAATGTTTTAAAATGTGCCTAAAATCAGTTTAATTTTAGCTGACTGCTGCCTGAAAGCATCTGAAAAAGCCTTTCTGAAAGATGGAAAATATACATTGAAATGTTTGTTTTATTGTGACATTTTTTAAAAATAAAGCTATTTTTGTAAATAAAATGCAGCAAGTTGTCTATTTTAGCACCACTTTTGGTTTAAATAAGTGCACATATATGCTTCGTTTATAACAGTCTGTTTATTAAACAAGGTAAAGATACAAAGCCTTTTTTTTCTTCCTTTTTCAAACATGAAACCTTCGTTCGTTCGACTTCTCGGTCTTGGCTGTGCATATTTTAGGTGTCTAGAAACTGTATATGAAACCACAATGCAAGACAGGAAAAAAAAAAAAAAAAGTCATAAATCTACACAATTTTTTTCTCATAGAGGACATGAGTTAAACAGTTATACAGATTACAGCTTAGTAACTCCATGCGGAAGAAAGGAAACAAAAATGTTTACATGACTGAATACTGCCCAACACAATTCAGAGTAACGAAACTGGGGTGATAAAAACAGTTGAGGCTTACATAAGTGATACAAAACATGAATATTAAGAACATACTGGTAGACTAAAATAATTACAGTAAGTTCATACATAAATCTGAACAAAATAAGAAACTTAAAAATAGGTACTATAAATGAGTAACATGTTTTACAGTACAGCAACATGTACATTTTCCCATTATCTCAAAGGAGAGAAAAAGTTTAGGAGGCAGGATTTGTTGTTGGCGTAAATGTCCTTTTTTTCAGGCCATAGGCTTGAGTAATACTTTTTTTTTTTTGTTGAAAACATACTATATACTGTATATGTATTTTACATTACGTTCAGTTTCATCTCAATTGTAACATCTTGCTCCAGCACCTTTTCTGAAAGTACCCTGAAGAATACAGGGGAGTACCATTCCAAGGTTTCAGTTACAGTAAAATGCTATAAAACAATACTGTATACAGTAAAATACTAACTGGGTTAAAATAAAATAAAAGGATTCACCTCTGCATACACTCAGAATATAGGCCTACTGAATGATCCAAATGTGTAAAGCTTATTAAAGAAATCCTGACTGGGAAAGTGTAGCTGTACAATAAATTCACATTTTGGTTCAGTGGTTAGATTTAAGATAAACCAGCTGAATTGAGACTTTTATTTAAGCTTTATTTTTTTTCAAACGGGCTAAATGGGTATTTAGATCAAGCAGCATTTTTTTTTTGTAAATCCTGAATCATAAAACTGAACCAGATTCTTCCCTAAAACCTCAATATGGCACCAACTTATGTGGTGAAAAAAAGCTTTTTTTTGACGTATCCCAAGTTAAAATGTCACATAATGGAAGATTTATCGTCAATTGTCATCAACCGATTGCCATGATCAAATTTAAAGAACCCTGTTCTGGTGTAGAAATGTCAGAAAGAAAAGAGAATGACTCTGTCCACTGCTGTCTGCACCCTTAGCTGCCACAAGTAATGCCCTTTGGCATTTTCCATCCAATGCGATTGAAACAATTTGAGCTAAAACCACAAGGCCAAAAAAGTGCTTTAAGATTATCTTTGGATGTCTTCTGAATACACCCAGCAAGCTTTTTTTTTTTCTTTTTTCTTTTTTAATCATTAAGAGGACAAATATCGTCTGGCACATTTTAGAAACCTACCTAAGGATGAGATAAAAAAAAGTAAGGGAGGAAAATAAAAAGCAAGCAGCCTAAACATTTCACTGGGCGATGCATCCGGAGGCTCACGAAAGTGCTTACTGAATCTGACGCAAGACATTCTTTGCCGCTCGATTCCCCGGACAGCATCAAGCTGCTTGGTTACATTCACAAAGTAATGCTGTGCTCATTTCTCCACCAGACGAAGAAGGCCGTCTGTGGGCTGACTCCAACACCGAATGCTTACGCCAGCTGTCATAACCTTAACGCCAGCCTTATGTAGATGGCCGTGGGGGCACGCCGTCCCGCGGCCATCTAGATAAAGCCTCTACGTACGACTCTTGAACGTCCAGAGGGCTCAGATGAGGGAAATGCGAATGGGGATGGTGGGGGACTCAGTCCTCTGGGGCGACTGATGACTCACTAGGTGCTCCACTACTGTGTGTTTGGACATGTGCTTCATTAGGTAGGTCTCCTACAAAACAAGAACACAAAATCAGTTCCACCGCTTCTTCATGACATTTTATTCTTTGGAAATTTTTACTTTTTGTCTTGCTTCAATAATAGTTATTTGTTATGGAAGCATATAGCACTAAATTGAGGAAAAAAAGGTGACAGAGCATTAGTGATATTACAAGATTTAAAGGTGTAAATGTATGACTTTAAATCTCATAAATTCACGACTTTAAATCTTGTAAATTTACGAGATTAAAGTGGAAGTGAGCATACAGTACAATACTGACTCCAAACCTCCAAACCCCAGAAAGCCAGATACAATATTAAAAATTTTATTTTGAGCGGCCAAATACCAGATTTTATCCAGAAATAAAGCTTCCCAAGATGCTCTGATAAATAGATAACTCTGGTGGGTTTTTATTTTTGGTTATTTGTGACTTTTTTGTTTGAAGTTGTAGATTTACAATTCTTAAAGTAACGCGTTTATGACTTTAAAACGTGCAAGTTTACGAGAAAAAAAGTAAAAAATTTAGCCTGACTTTTAAAGTAAAAAATATACAACTTTATTCTTATAATTTTACAGTTACAACTTTGAAACTCTTAAATGTATTACTTTAAAGTGGTAATTTAAAAAAAAATGATTGTAAAGTGGCCCCAATCCTTTGTTGTACTAATGTTTTTTACGAATTAAAAAAACTGTTCTAATTTTTTTAAGAACTACAAAAGTAAGGAGAAGTATTAGCTGTAGTTTCAGTATGAATTGTTTATTTTTGTTTGCATTGATGAAGAAAATAAATTTATATAAATTTATGACTTTTTCACATAAATTTACGCTTTTTTGAGTTGAAGATTTACCATTTTTAGAGTAATAAATTTATGACTTTAAAAAACGCAAGTTTACGAGAAAAAAGGTCATAAATTTAGTCTGACTTTTAAAGTAAAAAATATACGACTTTATTCTCACAATTACAACTTTAAATCTCGTAAATTTATGACTTTACAAGGGCAATTTAAAAAAAAGATTTAATTGTAAAAGGGCCCTAATACTCTGTTGTACAATTTTTTTCCACAAATTAAATATATATATATATATATATATTTAATATTTATTTTTTTCATTATAATTTTTTATTCTTATTAATCTTATTGATTTTATAGGCGAATAATGTAAGTGTTCTGCCTGTTTGTAGTTCTTTGCTTTTGTATTTCTTAAAAAAATAGAACAAAAAAAACACTCATATAAATATATATTTATTTTTTTGTGAAACAAAAATTAGAACAAAGATCACCCCTTTTTTTAATGCAATACGCTTCAATACTTTTTTTTTAATCATTTAACAAACCCTTACTGGGTTTAATGATAAAAACTTCTTGATCTGTGAACTCTGAAACAGGAAGTGTGACAGCAAAGGGAAAAAAACTATGTCAAATGTCACCATCTTATCAACAATGCAGTAATCAGCCTCAACATACACTGGAAAGATGCGAAAAAGCAAAAAGAAAAAAAAAAAAGCTATAGTTTACTCACTGAGGTGTAAGCGCGGCCGCACATGCTGCAGCAGTAGGCTTTAGCGTTCTTGATGGCGTGTGCTGACAAGTGGATCTGCAGCGACGCAGAGTCCGAGTAGGCACGGTAGCAGTTGGGGCATTTGTACGGCTTATCTTTATTGTGCTGCCTCTGATGAGACTGCAAAGACACAAGAAGCAGTTCACTACATTAGATGAGCTGAGCCACAACAAGAAGTTAAATACTTCAGCTCCATCTGTGCTTTTAAAGACACAAGACAAATCCTTTTCACTCAGACTGAAGACAAGAATGTCCTCTCTTTGTTGGAACTTGATCCTTTTGTGGGTGAGGTGTGAAGTAAAATTCTAGGTGAAAGCTCTTCTGCTGTTTGAGCTGTCCAAAACCTGACAGCTCACCAATGACTGAAGAGACTCTTAACCACAAAGTTCAAAATGTGACCTTATCTATATGCAGAGAATGCAAACATTGATGTGGTGCTCCACCCACTGTTTCAATTTGGAAAGAATGTGCACAAAAGTCAAGAGGAAACCTTTCGTTTGGTTTGTCTCTTTAGGGCTAACATAGTTGATTTCTGTCTGTTCTAATTAAATTCATTTAAAAAAATAACTATTTCTACAAAAATTAAAACCTTTTTTTTTATTTAAGATTTTAAATATGAGTCAATCAATGAGGCTCATACAAACCTGAAGGTTGGACAGCTGGGTGAAAGCCTTTTCGCATCCAGGGTGAGCACATTTGTACGGTCTATCCCCGGTGTGGATTCTACAGCAGAAAGGAGACAAAAGACAGAATACTCCGACTGTTATTAAAACATCTGAAAGTTTAATATCAAACCATTGAAGTTAACTGATCTCCATATCTCCTTATAAGTATAAGCTTCTGTTTTTTTCCTATAGTTTGTCCAGAAATGTGGCTTCTTTGTGATGTTTTGAAAAATTAACAAGCTTGTGTCTGTTATTTTCCCACTAGCAACCACTAGGGGGCACTGCAGTTGCGTGTATCAGTTTTTGCTACTGACAGCAGCAGAAGAAGAGCCAGCCCTGGTAGAGTTGTTCAAAAGCTGTTCAAAAGCATCACAGATGACGAACAATCCAATAGGTTTTGTGATTTAAAGTGACGTAGGGTGTATTAAGACTGGAATAGTCTGTTGTTCTGGACCGAGTCTGCTTAATTCGGTCTAAATCCAGTTCTAAACCTTGACTTTGGTCTGTGTTCAGACTGCCGTCAACAAGTTGTTTCTGTTTTAAACCAAAGATTGTAAACAAAAGCATGTGACTAAAGATCTTTTCAGTCATTGGCGAAAGATGAACAAGAAGAAAGCAAAAAAAGCCAGAGGACAGAAGGAATAGTGGTCCCTCGTTATATTGCGATTCAGCTTTCGCAGTCTTCCTGTTTCACAGATTTTTTCAGTCATTTTGCATTTTTTCCTCTTTTTGTTTTTTTACAGTGCACCTTGTTCTGCATCCTCCGTGCAGAATGCATTTAGTTCACCACATTGTCATAAATCTTCGATCGCGATCAGATGTTTGTTTTCATTCTATAATACTAGACTTAATATTCTGCAAAGGTTTGAACTTCGAGAGTTTAAGCAAGAGAGAAAAGTGTGAAAATATCCACGTCTGTTTGAGAAAAATCTATAAAGTGTGTAGTGACTAGCCTTAAAGCAGGGGTCACCAACCTTTTTGAAACTGCGGGCTACTTCATGGATACTAAATCATACGAAGGGCTACCAGTTTAAAATAATAAATTTGCTTAGTTATTCATTATTAATAATAATAATGATACTTCTCTATGTGAAGACACTGATTTCTTAGCATAATTATCAATAATGACAACAAGC
>NC_050518.1:4801149-4818835 GCF_002922805.2 Oryzias melastigma
CTTCTGCTATCTTTGTTTACAGATAAGTTGTTCAGAGAACCCGATTGGGCGAGGACCTTTAAAAGCTAAGCAGCATATTTTTGTTATTTTTTGTGTAAATATTTTTTAAACTGTATATAACTCCCAGATTACGTTCATGCTGGGTTTTTAGGTCGTTTTATTTGTTTATTGTCCCTTTATGTTACATTATTTTACAACCCCCTAGACAGGGGTGTACGAATATATTTATATTACACAATATTGAATGAAAAAGAACAAGAGAAGAATGATCTAATGATCATCTTAAAGAAACATTTTTTAGGTTTAATAATTTTATCATTTTTTTGTGTTATTGTTGTTTTATCCTAATTATGTGTCTCCTGTAACTCTTATTTTTCTTTGCTGAAAATAAGATTTTTTTTAAATGTCTTGCCTGGATAAATAAACATTAAATAAAGTAAAAATAAAAAAATATATATATTTAAAACAAACCTCTCAAAATTGAAAAATCACTGGTAAAACATATTAGATTGTGATCCAAAACACTAACAGGTAAGCTGGTTTGTGGTGTGTATATAAGCAGGTCTGCGCAGAAAGAAAAAGTGTGTTCCTGTTGTGTCTGAAAACCTGCCACCAGATTTTTCTTGTAACCAGGGGTTCCCCCAGAAACTAGGCGGTGTAGTGCTACGGCTTTTAGTCACACATGAGACAGAGTAAGAGAAGCAGCGAAAGTTACCAGTGGTGAGACAAATCACACCTAAAAGAAAACAAGCATCTGAAATACCTAACTCCCTTTTCAAAGCATAGACAATACGAGTTGTTTGGAGAGCATTTGTGAGGGTAAAGTAGCAACGGTTGTTGAGATATTTTATAAATCCAATCCTCAGATGGAAAAAGTTGGAAAATCAGTCATTCTAGTCACATTTTTGACACAAAACCTCGGATTAATCGATAAAAAATAAAAAGCCTATGAATTAAGTGCAGGACGTCATGAAAGAGTGAAAAAAGTCAGATATAAATAATTTAGTAGATTCCCTTTGTAGCCCAATCCAGTTTCTTTCTAACCCAACTCCTCTCCAGAAACGATTCTCTTGTCATCGTGCAGTGAAACGACCAGGAGACGCGTTTGTGTCCAACCTGTAGGTTTTGCCCTCTTTGGGTGCGACGGTGACACAGCCTTGGTCGGCTAGGATGGGGTAGGGCACCACCAGCAGAGGCCCAGATGTGTTTTCCGCTTTGATCTTCTTCCTCCCCCGAGGTGCTTTAGGTGGGGGGCCCAAGAGTCCCGCCAGGCCCCCGGCCTTCATGTGGTCCATGCCTGGGCCGCTAGCCAACCCCGAGATGATGTTCACCGAGGGAGAACCACCCAAGCGGTTCTGGCTGCTGGAGGTCGGAGTCGTGGGGGTCAGAGCTTCGGAGGTGCTGTGGCTGTCAGGTCGGGATGGGGCCAGACCTGTAGGGAGGGGGTGCAGGATTAGCACAAAAACGACCAGTTTGATCATTTAAAAGGAAAATGAAGCACCCTATTAGTATAAAATCAAAAGCTCTTCATGGATGGCAGGTGTGAAGTCACACCTTCGCACTTTGTCAGTTCATCATTGAGGAGTTTAACACAATGAGATAAGAAGAAGAAATGACTGTGTGTTCTAATATTCTAATATTTACATCAGAATGGCTCAAAAATATAAATATACTGCATAAATAACTTTCACATTACAATTTATTAGTGGTGGGGGAAAAAACACAGATTTTTAGATTCATTAATTATCCATAAGTGATTCTGAATCGTTTTATGAATTTAAAATAATTGATAATTGAAAAATGCATTTGATTTAAAATAAAAGTAACAAACAGAACTAAATGTGAAGCTTTATTAACTCTGACATTTTTGAAGAGCACACAAACATGGCTGACCTTCTACATCGACCCCGACTTCCTTTAAAGCGACTGGAAGCATTTTGGCGTTTATATTGTCGAGGGTCAATTGGATAAAAAATTTATGCAGCGTGTAAGTTAAAAAAATAAAATATATAGGAATACAACAAATTTGCTAAATCACAATTTAGCAAATTATGTAGCTTGACATGCGTTAAAGAATGTTTCATTAAAGATGGCCTACTGATAAAATGTAACATTTTCTTATTTGAGGTTGTTGAGTTCAGGGAACATTTTTCTCCTTGATGCTGTGATAGCTTTTTGATTAGCAAACGAAATATTTTTCACATCAGAATTTTACTTAAACATCTACTAAATAAACTTAAACATGACAAAACCATGGAGAACCAAACCAGTGATGTACCACAACAGAACAGATGACCTAAACCAGACACCTAATTACACTGAGGTTGATTAACTAAATGAAGACAGCTGTGGATGACTTAACCTGAACATGGCGAGACTGAAAAAGAAAACGGAACATGACAAAACCAAAGCACAGAATTCTGACAATTAAAGCGTTTCCAGGATTTTTTATAATTATAATTATGCAATTTTTTGCCAAAATCCAAAACCATCTGTTGTCATCTAGGACATAGTTTCTGCAGAGCAGCAGCAGCTCATTAGAAATTTGCTTCCGAGTTGTGGGTGGGACCGTTGCCGCAGAGCAACACCGCCCCCTTCCCCTCCTCGACATCGAAAGATCTTTTTTAGACAGAATTGTTTTTATCTGTTCTTGAATCACAACTATTCGAATAAAGAAATACTCAAAAATGTTGTTTTAATCGTAATTTTCTTTATACATGTTCTCCATCATCAAAAAAATGCCACAAGAACATGTTAAAAACACAACATTTTTACTGGAGTGGATCTTTAATTCTAGGATTACCTGAGCGATGGTTGACCCGGCCAGGTTGTTCCCCAAGTTGTCTCATGTGCCAGTCCTCCCATAATCCTTTGGCCTTTATTGCTGACTTGTCATCCATATTTCCATCTGGAAGACATCAAGTGTTGGCATGTTTATGTAAAATGCAATCTGATCAAAACTTGTGCTGCTTTGCCAGGCTAATATTGTCAGCATTTTTGTTCTAAACTGCAAAAAGACACCTCAGAGGAAGTCAACCACAGACCTTTGGTATCAGTCAGCTCATTTACTGCTGATTCAAAGCCTCTACAAGTACCAGCAGCAGCAGCTACTTACTGCATAGTTTAGCATTTTCATGTTTCAGGCAATGCCAAATGTGTGTTTGCCAGCCACTTTTTGCCTCGAGTCAAAAAACTTTACGTATAGATGATCTTTTCTGGGTTGCAATCGTTGACTGTACATGAGAACGGGACAGTGTGACTTCACCCATAGAAAAGGGGGAACTTCTGGTTCCAACCAAATAAAGAAAAATCTGTTGACATTTTTCCACGATGCGGATACGACGTCAGTAAGTGGTGATATCGGTCTGAGTCATTGTTTCTATGGGAACCAATCAATGAGGAGCGCGTTGGAAGACCACACCCCTTGAAAATGGAACCAGCAGGCACCACATACTATAATTGAGGCATCTGATTGGCTAGTTTATAACTTTCAATATAAAAAAATATCATGGCTTTTGGCTTCTTGGAACCAGCTTCCTATTTGGAACATTCAGTCCAGTTCTCACATACAGTCAATGGTTTCAACTTTCTACAAACTCAACAGCAGTACCTGGTCCAGAGCTGGAGCTGGAGCGAGCGTGCAGAGCGATTTCAGGCTGACCGGAGCCCTGCGGCTGCGGGTGATGGTTTGACACCTGCTGCGCCTGAGGCTTCTGCACCGACATGCCGTGCTGAGCGCCGCCATCCGGGGACGAGGTGGGAACGAGCAAGGGCTGCTGAGAGGGGGCGGAGGTAGGCGGCAGGTGGAGAGGTCGAATTTTCTCGGCCATCAGCTGCTCCTTGATCTTGTTAATGAGGACCAGGTTATCCAGCTGAAAGGGTTAACGCGTCATGCTCAACAGAAAAAGGCTACAGAGGGTGAAACTCAGCCACACCCACCAAAACACCACAAAACAGAAGACGACAAACTCTCAGCTTGAAATGTGTTGTCATGAATTTGTGCCACAACAATAAACACTCACTCATGGAAACCTATGACTTAAGCTTTTATATGAAGAGTGGACTTACTTGGCCTGGCATTGATGGCGGCGGAGGCCAGAAATACGGGTTGTTGAATCGAGGCTCTGCCATCCTGCAGTGAGCAACATGTACATTATTGCCTCATTCAAAGGGTAGTTAATGTCTTTAAGATCTGACAGTCAGCAGATATGAAGCCTTTACATTTCAAATCAAAGCCTGTGGGCAGAAAAGGTCAACAATGACAAACTTGAACCACGACTTCATCTTTCCATTAAACTCCATTTCAACATGCATATTAAAAGCTCTCAAGAACAAGCACAACTGCATCCAAACTACAATGTTATATACATAAAATATTTTTATGTACATTTTGTATCACTGCAGATATTAGAAGCTTTAAATTTGGATGTTTTCCTTTTGCAAATTGTGGCGTATAGAAAAACAACCCAGGCAAATCTAATGTTATATGATTGGAAATGAATGAATTGGTGAAATTGTGACAAATTTCTATAAACAACTATTAGCTGCTTCTTACAGTAGCTTGTACAAGTTCCTTTCAAAATAAAATACACCCTGTGTCAAATAAGCTACAGAAGATTTGGAGAAGATCATGACTTTAGCGCAACAATTCTTTTATTACCATCAAAAATGAACATAACATAGGTGCAGAATACAAACAGTGAAAGCAGTTTTATTCTTTATAAAACCTTGCCTCTGAACCACAACAAGAAACTGTTGTGCACTATAAATGTTTAAGTCCTATTCCAACTATTTTTTAAATCATTTTTCAAAGTATTCCCAGTGGTCTTTTAATTATGATTATGTGGTTTTTGGCCCAAATCACAAGCCTGTGTTTTCTCAGACATGGTTTCTGCAGAACGGCAATAGCTCACTAGAAATTTGCCTCTTAAATTTGCCTCCCCCACTTCCCATCATCCATCTGTTTACATGCTTTCCTGCTAGCTTACGACCGCGTACAACTCCAACATTACCACTGCAACAAAAACAGCAAACAATGTTGGAACAATCCAACCGTAGTTTGGAGCCAGACACCAGCTTGGACGAGGAAAACAAAGATGGATCTAGTTCTCTACAAGTGAATGCATTAAAATGGCACAGAGATTTTCCAACAGCCTTTTTCCTCTGCTCCAGTTTCACCACAATTTGAATGCAGAAATGCTCATAAATGCAATTTTAAGTTTAATTTTCTTTATATAAATGTCCTCTATCATGAGAAAAATCCCATAAGAACATGTTAAAAACACCAAAAACATGATGTCAATCAGACTGGGTTTTTCAAGTAACTAGCTAACTTCATATTTTCTCTAAAGAGCCACAATGGAGGGATGAGGGATCCTCATGTTGTTCCGGACCGTCAGGTTGCAGACCCCTAGTTTAAACTGTTCACTGTATATAGAGAACTGGACTAAATGACCCCTCCCCCCTCGCATTCCAAATAGGAAGTACCTGCTTGTCCCAAAAATCCTATTGACTTCTATTGAAAAAAAGAAAACGGCTATCAATTTGTTTGTGAAAATAACCATTCTTCCTTTGCGAAATCTTTTTGACGTGTTCTTGCTAATCCTTTGTTTTCATATTTTTGCTGTATCGCAAGTTATAAACTGACGAATCAGATACCTCAATGAAAGTAGTTTGCCTCGCATTGAACGTTTGAAGCATGCGATTGACAGATTCTCCTGAGCCTGAGGAAGTCTGGTTCCAACATGGTGACGGACATATCGTAGAAAAATTGTGGCTGAATTGACTTTATTTAGTTGGAACGAGAAGCAAGTCATTTTCTATGGGTGGCGTCTCACTTTCTCTGTGCAGTTCTCAATATGCTGTTAATGGTCACTTGCTCTCCAGTTCTCTATATACAGTCAACAGTCTAAACTCTATATTAACCAAAATTAATATATAGTCATAGAGTTAAGAGTATAAAATCTAAAGCATTTGATTTATACGCCAAAAATGTGCACTTGTTTGAGTCCACACTGCTACTGGGTTTGAACAGGATTTGATAAACTGCAGACATGGGAGAATCACAACAGGAATCAAAGCCAGGTTTATTTATGTCTAAATTTCTTCTGATTTTGAAGTAAATCCAACATGTATCTTTACAAGATTCAGTATCAATCAGGCTTTTCTTAAACAGAAGAATATATATATATATATTCTCTGTATTTCAAATGGTCCCTTAAGACATGTGTCCTCCAGATGAAAGGGTCATCTCCATGACAACTCAGCAAACACTATCCTCACAGATGAGGAAAAACAAGAAAGTGGACCTGAAGGAATATGCCCGACTTTTTATTTAACCACTAAGATTTATTGAAAGTAGGGGCTTTGATGATAAAAAATATTAATAAAATAACAATAAATCGAGATCTAATTCAAACTTAATGATAATTATGTTTTATTGCTGTGATTTTTGGTGACACTGTGACTTTTAAAATCCCACCCAGAGCAGGAGCTCCACAAAGATTCAGGAACCACTGACTCCATTCCTCACAATTTGCGAAAAAATAAGAGTCCGTCGCTTTAAATGTCCTATCAGACTGTTTTCAGAAAGAACAAGCTCGTCTTCTTTGACTTTTCAGACATGTCTGCGGTCTGGGGGCAGCTCGGCGGCCGGGCTGAGGCAGGACCGAGCGGAACCGAGCCCAGACGCGGACATTCTCAGACAGTTTTCTTAAAACATTTCCAGACAAAAGAGAAACAAAAATGGCAGCCTTATTTTTATAAGGCGGGACGCCATATTCTGCAGACCCCAAAATTTTAGGAGCGCGAGCGCGTTGTCGACGGAAGGGTTGTCGCGCGGGGGGAGAAAAACGCGACCGACAGACCCGAGACAAAGGTGTGTTTATCGTGTCAAAGGCACGGATGATTGTTTACGGAGAATTCCAGGTTTGAATAGCCCGGCCTCCCCAGCTCTTAAAAAAACTGACACTTCCTACAAACCACCATGCCCTGCAAAAACAGAACGGAAACGGACAAGCTGGACTTATTACGCCGATTTAGAGAAAAAAATCCCTCCGCAGCGAGAAGGGAGCACATTTACTGACACGGGGCGCCTCACCTCCCCGAAAAACGGCTTAACAAAATGTCACTTTTAGTGCTGCTTTTCCCCCTCCCCACATATGCAACTTTTGGGCGAATCAAATGACAAAAATGACATTAAATGCACAATGATGAACGTACTAAACGCCATTAGAGAAATGCAGAAGGCTGAAAAGACAAAAGACGTGCACAAATACCTGACGTCCCGCTTGCAGATATTGTCTTGCAAGTCCAGCTATAAAATAAAAGGTTCTTTCTGCCTCCAGTTGGATCAGCGCTTCCGGGTCGCTTTGTTCACTTCTGGGTGCCGTTGCGGGCTGCAGACGCAGAGGGAAATGTGCTAAGGTGGCTGCAGAGTTTTAACAGAAGATTGCTTTTGTTTCTGGTGTGAATTTTGGGGATATTTCTGAACGTTTTTTTTTTTTTATGGTTTAGCGAACGAATTCGATGTGGCGGATTAATACACGAATAAATCAATATGAAACATTTCTGTGATAGAAAATGTAGGGCGAATATGTCACTGTAAAATATCGTGTTTTGAACAAAAGAGTCTTATTTTTCCAATTAATAAGCAATGTTTTGTCATCTCTACAATCTATAATATGTCGTAATGAGTCTGTCCTAATGTCTAAGAACCAGCAAATAAACCAATCAGTCCTTGATCCCAAATAAAACATCACATTTTGTAATAATATTTAAATTAGTCGTGTTTCTAATCACAAATTAACAGGGCCTACATATCTGTGCACAAAGAACAGAGAAATGTTTGTTCTATTTTAAATACTAGTTTTTTTGCACACCAGATAATAGTTGCACACCAGATAGTAACTATACATGTTATTTAGCATGTATTACAATTACCAGTTTTCTTGTAGTATTGCAAGAATATTGGTTTTTTTTAAGTAGAGAACCAGCCCATAGTAGTTTCTCGTGCGCACTAGATAGTAACATGCACACAGTTCCGATCTATACATAGCAATTATAGCAATATTATTTTAGTAGAGAAAATAGTATAGCCCACTAGTTTCTTGTGCACATGAGAAAACACATTTTTTCTTTTATTAGAGAAGTAGTTTATTAATTTTTTGTGTGCACCAGATAGTATCTAGCACGCACTGCACTCCAGTTGCTATCTGGTGTGCAGACTGTGCATGAGAAAATAGTTTTTTTTTTTTTTTTTTAAGAATAAAAACTAGTATACTAGTTAGAAACTAGTGTACTAGTATACTAGACTCTTTTGCGTAACAGATAGTAACTGGCATGCACAAGAAAACATTTTTTTTCCTTCAATGTCACTTTATGGCAGGGGTGTCAAACTCACATAAGGGACAAAATCCAAAACACACAATGGGTCACGGGCTAAATAGGACAAACATTTATCAAAAACATAAAAAAAAAAAAGTTTTTAAAATGTAACTTTTTATACTTAAATAGTAATAAAACCAGACAGGAGTATTATCCCAGATTAAATCTTAAAGGGGGCATACCATGAAAAATCTACTTTTAAACTTTTACTTGTATTATACTGTTCATTCCTCACTATAAACAACCACAAAGTGGTAATTTAGTTCCTTCCACGCAATTCTGAGTAATCCTCTAAAAACCTGCACTCTCAACAGTATGCTCCATTTAAATAACTTAATATTTTGCTCTCCATAAAACATATTATGTCAAAATTGGAATGTTACAAGATAACGGATTTAAAAAAAAAATAAATAAATAAATAAAAAAAAAGCGCCAAAACTTAATTTGTTTTTAATGAGTATGTCACGGTGGGGCAAACAGGAGGAAATCCAGATGCAGGAAAGGATCACATGAACATTGAACACATAGTCCAAGGGCTTTAATGTACATCAACCATTTAAACAAGACTCACAGGGCCAGGAAACAAATCAAGAAACAAAATGAGGCAACACTGAGGGCTGCAGCAGAGTTCCTTAAATACAAAAAGCCTAATTACTGAAGTGCAGGCAGCTGTGACTGCTTAGCAGGATCCACAGGAGAATGGGCGGAGTCACAGCAGCCTGCACAGAAGCAAACAAAAAGAAAGTAACTTAAGCAAAACATGACAGAGTGTTCATTTTTTAATTATGTACTTTCAATTATATCTAAACTTTCTAAAATAAAACTAAATCAGACAAATAACACAACAATAAAACTAAATTAGACAAATAACATACATATAAATCTACATGTGAATATACAAACATAGGATAATTTTTCATGGAAAATATACTCAGACATCCACATAAACATGTAAATAATTCAGTGATGATAAATCTTAATCATAAATAGAGATATTGGAACTTATTAATTATGTACATGGCAAATTTAAACCATTAAATATTAAGTTTGTCAAAAAGACTGTAGTTCGTTTCCCTCCACTTATAACTTGGATACTTATATTTTATTATTTATAATTCTGGTTTTTCCCAAACTAAAACTAGAATTTGACTTCACTAGAATAGGTATAAAGCAGCAGTGTAAGGTCCTTTAAAATAAGTATTTTTTTTTCCTTTTAGAAGACAATTTTTTTTAACGTTGCTGCTGACCTTTAATTCTCCTAATACTCTTTTGCACTTTAGAAATGTTTGAGTCAGGCTTTATTCATCCATCTTCATCTTTACAGGACATTTTTATTTCTCATTAAAAACAGAGATGCATAAAATAACAATAATACATTTTATCCAAGATTTCAAAAAATAAAACAGATTTTTACAGCAAAACTTTGGGTTCAAATGTTCTTGTTAACAAATTGTTATCAACCAACTTCTTCCCCTGCACAAAACCAGATGGATTACATGTGTTGCAATGATTTTTCTTGGGATTATATTGCTAAATGTTTTGTAAAGAGAATTATTAAAATAATTAAATTTAACACGTCTTTTTTTCCCAATTTTACATGTTTGTGTGCACTATTCATATCTACTATATATATATATATATATATATATGTGTGTGTGTGTTATTTATTGCTATACTGTTAAAACAGATAACAAAAAGGTATTTGAAAAGTTTCCTTTTCTAATTTCCCTTGTTTAATTGTCCTTTAACTTATTTAGTTTTTTGGCTTGGCTCTTCATTAATACAACACGGAAACAGATTTACATGAAGTCAGTGCATACAACTCTTTGACATGAAACGCTCCTGCTTCCAAACAACGCCCACACTAGCACAACATCTAACTTTTTCATGCTTTTTCTTTACTTTTTTTTCTTTTTCATACGTCCTCATTCAACCGCAAACTTAACATTCAGTGGAATCTAGAAACAATTGGCAGCAGGAACTTGTTCTCAGATGTTACCACTAAGGACTGTAGGTGTATGTGAGTGTGTGTTGTGTGACGTCATCACATAGTGTTTCCTGTTTCTGCCACCACTTCTGTGAATACTCCAACGAGGTGATAGCCCTGACCCATTAACACACAGGCAGACCTACGCCAGCAGACTAACACTCTCTTTGAGTCAGAGTCAGGAAATCCACAGGTCTTTGAATCACAGAGCTTCATCCTGTCGCTGTACTTCCTGGGGCCCCGTCCTGGTGACATAGACTTCTAAATCTTCTGTCACTTATTTTTCTCTTCGTTTTAAATGACAAGAAGCCATCACTCATCTATAGACTGCTGTTTGACTTCCTGATTTGAGAGGGTGCGCTCCGATTATGGATTTGTGGGTAAGTATTTCATTTGTATCAAACTTGAATCAAATAGTATGCCTTTTTGAATGTCTTTTTTGGATTTAAAAAAATAATAAAAAACTTTGTTATATTAACTGCTGTTTCCATTTTTACGGGTCTGCTTGGTAGCTTACTTAGCTAAGAAAAAATACAGTGTCTAAGATCTAATCTGTTATTTAACTACAATTATACATTTACAAATTAAAAAAATAGACTCAATGATCAAACTAAAAGGCAAAATGTCGCTGATTCATAACAAAACAGCACAGATGTTTGCCCTAATAGCATATATAAACATAAATGCTAACCAAATAGATCTATGGATTGTTAAGTTGTGCTTTATTGACTCAAACAGTTGCTGTCTCTTAACATTGTTCCATTAAAACACCAAGGCCAGGGCTTTGGTAATCCACGGATCATTTTATGGGACAGTGCTAGTAGTGGAAAACATTCATCTTCACGAATGCAGCAGCTTGATGAAAATGCTTCCCACAATCGTTTGATAACAATTTAGTAGTTTTACAAACCTAATGTAGAGTCATGATAGTAAACCCACATGGTGAGCCCGCTGTGGCCCCACCAACCCTTTCCCACAAGTTTCAGTTTTATGTCATATTTTATGTCTCCCTAAATTCAATTGTCAGGGACATTGTCTTTGTAGTTGGGGTTAAAATTTAATATTGTCTTTTATTTTTAATTAAATTTTTATGAACAAATGTCAGCCATTTACACATTTCTGTTTTCCAAACTCGGTTCATACGTTTTGGGGTCATGGGGTTGCTGGAGCCTATCCCAGCAAATGTTGGGGTAAGGCGGGGCATACCCAAGATCAGGGGTGGGCAATTCCAGACCTTAAGGGTCAATTTGTCTGCATGATTCCCAGATAATCTTGCTCTACTCATGGCTGAATAATTGTTTCATGAATCCGCAGTCGTATAGAGCATGCCAGAGCAGGGAATGTTGGAAAACATGCAGGAATGCGGCCATCAGTGCCCACTTCTGCCATAGACGATTCACCGATCCATCATAGGGCCGTTTACACATTTCTTTTTCGTATACAATTAATATTCCTCCAGTTTTGTGTCTTTATCAAGCCTTTTGATCGCTTTAGAGAAGAACTTTCTATTACTTCCTTCATGCATTCTTTAAAATGCTTAAAATGAAGGAAGTAAACTTTATTATAACCAATACCAATAATTCCACATGTGATTTCTTGACTGTGTTGAGATAAACATTATAAAAAATATTCACAACACCAACCTTTCTAAATCAGATGCTTGGGTCCAACAATAATTACTGGATGACACTCCAATGAAAATGATGTGTTTGAGGGTGTACACATGTAGCAGATATAAATGTGTGAGTCATGCATGATAAACAGAAAGAACTATATATATAATGTATTTATTTTTGTGACCAACCGACTGATTTTACAGTACCATAGTTCAACCAGTTTAGAACATTTAAACATTTTGTTGGAGCATCAAACAAAACCAGGAGGTAATTTTGTTGTACATTAATGTGTAATTCATGTTCAAATGGTAAAGATAAATTTGGGTTATAATAAGTATAATAAGTTTTGGCTAAAACAGTAGAATCATAATTAAAGAGCGCTGGGAACACTTTCACAATAAATAAAACGATAAGAGTCTTTGAAACTTTTTTTCCTGAGATTTAGAAAGTCATCCATGGATCAATACATATTTTAGAGAAAAGTCATGGATCTCTTTTGTATCACAATTTACAAAGAAAAACAAGCCTGGACAGAACTTATTAGTTTTCTTTTCTGTTTGGAGTCCTCTTTCTCATTCTTTTTCCCTGTGGTTCTGCTTCGCATAAGACTAAACCAAATGATAATTGTCCTCAGTCTTTAAAGATCCCGTTGAGAATCGAAGTGTCAGAACATGTGTAGACTGATTTTTTGATGAGACTCGTCATGCACCTCTTATTGTCAAACCTCTGTTTTTTCTTTCAGCTGGTCCTGGTACCTCTAGTTCTCATATGTGCTCACCTAAGAGGCGATGATGCAGCAATAACATTACTTTGCAACGCAGGTAAGTAATCAAGACAGACAGCATGCTTGAGTTATTGGAGACTCAACTATGGGTTTAATGTACTGTAAATAAAAGTAAATAAAGCCTATTCTCTCTTCTATTTGGTTTTCTTTGCAGGACAGTATAAGGATGCCAAATCCAAAGAATGTAAAAAATGTGAGCCTAAAACATATACAGAGATACGAAATTCTGTAGAAAAATGCTTTAGATGCAAATCATGTAACGGTAAGCCTTTTTCTCCCATTTATCTGTTTCAATAGGATTTGCTGACATTTCCAATTTAATGCAGTGCATTTATTTTCTGAATTTTGTTCAAAGATAAAAAAACGCAATTTTTTTATTTCTAGATTGGATGGAATGAAGTACAAACGTTTATACTTTTAAAAAGAACTGCAGCCTATCCTGTGTGAACAGTTGCACAGATATTTAATTTGTTCTTTACTTTTTTAATCAGCCAATATGGTAGTAATAAAGCCCTGCACTGTGACCAGTAATACTCAATGTGACTGTAAAGAGGGATACTTCATGAAAGACTCATGCATGGCATGCTCCAGTGTCAGGGGTGAGGACACTCTTCACACAGGCATCTTTGGCAGACAATATTGAATCAATATTCAAGAGAAATTGAATCATTCTTGTTCTACTTTTTATTTTTCAGGCACCAAATATAGGAACAGTGAAGATTACAAGAAGAAATGCTTGAACAAGTATGTTTTTTTAAAAATCTCAAATCATAAATCTAAAAAATAGAAAAACATAGTTTGTATGTTTTAGATGCCAAAAATGGTGACAAATTCATCTACTAGAAATTGTCTTTTTCTTTCTGAAGGAAGAAGTGTCCGGGTGACCCAACATGCCCTACCACACCTGTGCTCCCTACCAACCCTTCAACAGCGACACCTACAACAACAGCTACAACCACAGCTACAACAACAGCTACAGCTACAACCACAGCTATAGCTAAAACAACAGCTACAACCACAGCTATAGCTAAAACAACAGCTACAACCACAGCTACAACCACAGCTGCAGCTACAACAGCTACAGCTAAAACAACAGCTACAACCACAGCTACAACCACAGCTGCAGCTACAACAGCTACAGCTAAAACAACAGCTACAACCACAGCTGCAGCTACAACAGCTACAGCTACAACCACAGCTGCAACTACAACAACTACAACCATTCCACATCCCATAAAGATAGAACCTTTTAGTAAGTAAATTTGAATAATTATTTGGATTTGAATTTAAATGATATACAGAACAATTGCAGTGCATTTATAACAAACACTTTGATATTTTTGATGTTGTGGATTATATTCTGGAAGGCAAAGTCTAAATTTTTCATGATTCAAATACTGTTAAAACATGGGAGAACAGATTCATCCTTCTGACTATTTAAGGGAAAAAAAATGTGTCTTTTTTTTTTTTAATTCTTCCGAAACTACAATTCCCAGAACCTCACCTCTTCATATTTGGTATCATTGGAAAGCCCAAAGTGCCCTCTGTACATACAAACAAGAGTTAATTCAGTAGTATGCAGTGGTTGGGAGATTTTCAGACAGTGGCGGTATGCTACACGCACATGTTTATTGATGTTAATAATACTAAAATAGAAGTTCTTTTACTGATTTGATAGTTCTATTGCTGAAAGAAGCTTGTATTGAGGATTTAGTGAATAATAAAAAGTCAAAAATTAGGGGGCAAAGCTCCACCCCTGTATTTAGTGTTATATTCAGTATTGAATTGAACATTTACATTGCCGGTTATCAGGAGGCTATAGATTACATTTAAAAATGTAAGTTTTGCCAGGAATTGCCCAAAAATGACATTAAGTCCCCATAAAGAGTGCTGCACACAAAAATTCCCCCAAATATTGCTGATCCAATTCTGTTTTCTTGTGATTATTTAAATACAAGAAATAATATTCAACTTAAATCCCTAAATAGATTATTTTCAGCATTTGCTCACTGGTATAGTATACCAGGTAGTTGCTTTTCTGGATTAATAATTACTTTTTGTGTGAGCACAAAGTGTAAGTTAGATGGTGCACCAATGAGGAGTTGTTATATAGTCAAATCTTAACTACTATGGAAAGTGTTGGTAGGAGTGTTGGTAGGAGTGTTGGTAGGAGTGTTGGTAGGAGTGTTGGTAGGAGTGTTGCGGTTGTCTGCTTGTATTGATATTGTTCTGATATGGTGTATCTCTAGAATAAATGGCACTACTGTCACAAACTGAAACAGACAGCAGCTGAGTGAGAGTGAAATCAAGCATAAATCAAAAGTAAAAATTTGGGTGCAGCAACAATAAATCATTGTATTCCACTCTTAAAGGCAAATGAGGCCCAAAAAGTAATGCATGGTGCTTAAGCTTTAACTTAGAAGCAGTTACAACATTTTTCATGGAAGATTATACCTTGTCTTTTTGGAAAAACTACCAAATTTGAGTGTGTTAAATTTAATGTTATCTTGTATCTTCTATTTCTAACTGTACAGAAGAAAACCCGACCCTTTATCTTGCGGTTCATCTGGTTCTTCTCGTAATATTTCTGCTGCTCTTTGGACTCTTGCTGCTCTGCTGCTGGAAAACGAAAGGAAGCCCACACCGTCTTTTCTGCTGGAGGTTAACCAAGACCTTCAAAATTGCTGATCAGGAGTCAGCATACCTGGGTAATCAATATTTTAACAAAAACATGTGTCAACACTGTGCATACTTGCAACATAGCCGCCATGCGGCTTGAACTTTCAGTCGTGGATTGATAATCATTTCCTTTTAACACTAACCATAGACACATTTTTAAAAATGTATTTTAAATACAACTTTAGACAATAATCTCAAACAACTAAATTGAGACATTATTTTTAATTGTGATTATTTTTGGATTAAGATAGCTTTAAAATTAACTAGAAAAGTTGCATTACCTGCAATAATGCTAGTGTGAATGCTTTTTGCTGAAAGTAGTTGATTAAGATGCTCAAGCATTATGCTGAAAATTGTTAAGGGATTTGCTGAAAATGCAATAGCTATTTGGAAAACGTTAAATTTGCTAAAAGACTAGAAATTTTGTTAAAGAACTACGAAAAAGTGCAGAGGTTGAGCTAAATTTCTGAAACATTTCTAGTAAAATTACATGCCAATTTTGCTAAAACATTTAGCGTATTGCTTAAATATGAGCTGAAATTAGCCCAAAAACCTTAGTAGATGCAAAATTAGCAAAAAAAAAGTTAGCCCGTTGCCTAAATATTAGCTAAACTCCAAAACAGCCTAAAATTCCACAGTAAGCTGAATTAGCCAAAAATATTTGCTTGTTACTAAAATAGAAGATAAACTCTAAGTTAGCCTTAAAAAAAACCCAGTAGATAACAAATAACCAAAGACGTTAGCATGTTGCTAAAATATTAGCTAAACTCTAAATTGGCTCAATCATTAGAATGATTAATGTTTGAAGGGAACAACTAATTTTTGGTTTTTGAAATTAGGCAGCTTGTTAGGCTTCTTAGGTGTTGACATTGGTTGGGAAAACATTCTAAACTTTACGATATTGTCTATTTCTTACACATAAAGTCCTTTGTTCTCCACATACTTCATTCTGCTCTCTTTCTTGTGTTTGTTACCAAAATTTGTGAAATTAACTTTTCTACTAATTTCACAGAATACAATAAATAGGGTGTATTTAAGGTTATGTGTGTATTTAAGGTGTATAAATTACAATAAACCCTGACTGATCATGCATAAAAAAATCTGCTGCTAAGTTTACTTGCTTTTAGAGTTTGTGACTCTACCCACTGCATTCACAGAAAATAAAAATCTTTATTTTTGAAGACAAAACAACTAGTTTTCTACAAAACAGTAGCTCATTATGCATAGGCCTATTGCATAATGCCATAAACAGAAAGTCCTTATATTTAAAACGTATTTAATCTGGTTTTTAATTAAAAAAAACACTTGAACAATTATATATTTCCATTAAAAAAATATATGTTTTAATTTTCAGTGAAATGTATCAGAGGTTTGCTTTGATGAACTCTCTTGACTGAGCAGCCTTCAGTTCGAGCAGGAAGTGAACTGATAGCATCTGTTTTCCTCCCAACAGAGAGACTCAGCCATCAAAGCAGCAGCCCGGCCCCGCCGGTTAGTGCTCAGCTCTCTGTTTTGTTCAGATAGCAACAGGATGAAGATAGCTAAGATACTGCAAATTTACACTAAAAGAGTGCAAAGAGAAAAACACAGAAATCTGTCATCTCAAGCCAAAGCTGATGCTACTTTGTTTTACAGGGACATAGCAGAGACCAAACATACTCTGAAGAAAACTCTGCAATGTTAGGCTGTTATGAAGCACCGCCTCCCATCCAGCCGGACAGTACCCACACAGGTAAGAGCTGAGTATCTGCAGATTTCTACATTATTTGGTTTTGAAAATGTCAACTGTGTCAGAGGTGAAAAACCAAATAAAATGTTGGTGATGTTTCATAAAAGTATGTGGGATGTAGTTAGTAATCATATTACTGGAATAATATGATCACTGACTGATGAATATTTCAAAGAAAACACAGTAGTGCTGTGTAAAATCCTCACACATATTCTTCTTGCCAGCCAATGTGAAAGTGAAGCACATGCTTCAAACCACAATCTTTTTCACAAAACTGAAGTTTGAAGGAACACAAAGAACAACAATGCTGCAGAACAGCGATGACAAATGATGTCCTTTTTTTTAAACGACATAACCTTAAACTTAGATCATTAACCAAGCACAAAGTACACTCCGTGACTCATCAGGATGTTAGAAGGAAACAGAAAAAATGTTGAAATCTTATTCATAGTTGATTAGTCACCCCATACTTCTCATCTGATTTTGAGATTATTTGTGTCTCACTA
>NC_050518.1:4818903-4828167 GCF_002922805.2 Oryzias melastigma
AAAAAAAAAAAAAAATCAATAAAAGTATTGATTTACAAAAGGATAAGCAGATGACCATACAAACGTACAGTGATGCAAATCAGTATTTGAACATCCAAACTCTGTATTTCTCAATGACAGCCCAGAAACCTGAATGATCTAGAGGAGATCTAAGTGGAGAAGTGGGCCAAAATCCCCCCTCCAACCTGGTGAAAATGTAATCACAAACAAAAAATACTATTCAAAATATTAGTATTGATTTTCTCATGTGTTCAAATGCTCATTTGCAGCAGTTGCTACAAATTAATTATTTGAAAAAATATCAGACAATGTTTGACTTTTTTAGATTTTGTGTCTCACTGTAGAACCTAAAGTTTCCGCCCCCTCCATGACTTCTAAAGGGGAAAACTTGATCTTCAAATACTCATTTTCCTCACTGTGTGTTAATTTCCTGACCTGGCTCCTCCCTTCACATCGGGTTAATAAAAATTCTCAATTCTCTTTTGTTCCATTATATGTCAACTTTTTTGTGCGATTAAAATACACCATAAGGGACTTCTTTTTATGCTAATCTAAAAATATGAAATATTGTGGCCTCCCACAAAGCAGTCTGACTGAAGAGTCACTTTGAGAGTTGGAAGCGACCTTGAGTGTGATCTTTTTGAGTTGTTTATTTTACAGAGAAGTACTTCGGCATGTCCTTTAGTTCATTCCAAGACTCTTAAATAGCTCAAAAACCAGCCAGAAATTCATGTTCCATTAAAACTTTTGTACCATTAGTGGAGTTTATAAGAAACGCTGGAGGCCTTCACACTGCAATAACACAAAATTCCACCAAGTATGTTCTTAAAAAGACAAAACGCACTAGTAACTTTTCAGCAAAGGTGTAAAAACTTAGTTTAAGAAATTAAACTGTAAAATTCTTGTTGATTTATTTGACTTTTTTAAGCAATGTCCCTATGGAGACATTTTTTTCCAGACGTTTTTTTCAGTATACCGAAAAAAATGTTTTTTAGTTTGTTTACACAATATTTTTAAGAAAACGTTTAACTACCTTGCCTGATTTAGAAAAATTGGAAAACCTTGCTTCATAATTTTAAGACAGATTTATCTTAAAATATGTAATTCTAATCTAACTTTAAGATGAGTATGATTTAGAAATAACAATAGCTGAATTTTAAAAATATGATACAGTTTTTGGGAAAAGAGTATAAATATACGGTACTTATATTTAAGAAAAAACATTTTTTTTAGTAAAACAAACATTTTAAGTCATGATCTAAGTTGATGATTCTAAGTTATAAGAGAATAAAATACTTTTCACTTAAATTCAATATTTTAATTCAGAAAAAATGATGTTGCTTATCTCATTTATTCTAATAGTCTTGTTTTAATTTAATGAGAAATTAAGATCTTTGGTCTTTATTTTATATTTTTCTACATAAAACCATGTGGATATCCAAGGTCTTTTGGAGGAAGTGGTAATATATCATATTAATATTATTAATACGGACTGTAAGGAACGTGATCCTGCGCTTATGAAAGTACCTGCAGTCAGAGCCCGTCCGGGTTTCTGGGTAAAAGGTAACATCAATACCCAGCATGCCTTTTTTTTTAGCCTGAACATGCCAACAGAAATAAATGCCACAGCAGCAGATTTCCTCATCTGATTACTGCTGTGCCGTCACCAAAGTCATTGTTTTTGCCATTTCCACTGCTAGACTATCAGATCAGACAAGTGTGCTGAGGCGGATGAGGAAACTTTTTCACATTTGTCAGCAAATGAAAAAAAAAAAAAAAAAATCTGATAAGAATTGCATGTCTGTTTCAAATAAGTGTGCATCACGTTTCACCTCACTGGTATTTGATGACATTTATTTCAAGCTTCTTTCAGCTAGAATGACACTAAATACAATTCTAATTAATAGGTAACTGTTTTGACTTGCAAAGAAGATACATAAAAATATAATTAGGTAGTACTTATATTTGCTATTATACAGATATATAAATATACATTGAAGTCCTACATAAAATTAAGTGAGAAAAGCTAATTTCCTCAACTGTTCAGTTCTATTGATTGTTGCTCTGATATTTTGAAAAATTCTACTTTTTTTCTATAAAATTGTCCTGAATTTGAGTTTATTTTTATGATTTTTTTGTCTTTTAGATCGGTGGCCGGCTGTTGTTCTCTATGAGGTCATAAAGGAGGTGCCCCTCCGCAGGTGGAAGGAGTTCCTGCGGCTGCTCTCGGTGAACGATCAGCAGATGGAGCGCATCGAGCTGGAGACCGGTCTGGGTTCCTTAGAGAAACAGTACCAGATGCTGCGGCTGTGGAGCCAGCACTCGTCCGCCAGCGTGAAAGATATTTTCTCCTCCTTATACTACATGGATCTGTCCGGCTGCGCCCAGCGTCTGCAGGAAAGTCTGGAGAAGCTGAGGCAGATGCCCGAGGAGGCCGACAGCTACGTCTAAACCCGCCGAAGCAGGGCAGGATGCTGCGGCTGAAAATGCGAATACAGTTCCCGTGGTGATACAGTTGGGGGGGGGGATTAAATTTTAAGTCTTGAAAAGAAGTTTCCTACATACATCACTAGCTATGTTTTCTAATGTGGTGCAACCACAGAGTACCACAATGATGTCAGCAGTTGCCTTCTACAAATATGACATTTCAGACACAGGAGGTTTCATTTGGCCCCAATTTCTTAAGTTGTGTTTTGACACACAAACGTAGCTGATCGTTGTCATTCAGAGAATTGTAGAGTAGGTTTACTTGTGAAGTTTGAATTTGAAGTTGATGCTGACTTTTTTTTTTTGTAAAGAATGAACTGCAAACCACACCGTAGATTCAACACGAATATAGAGTTGTTTGCTTATTTGGTGCTCAGTTAAGGTCAAAGGTTTCACTGTTCTTCAGGGCAAATGGGCTTTAAAAGTTTTTGATTCAATTCTTCAGTTTTCAAAAGTACAACAGCATATTAAAATCCCAGGGGCAGAGCTACGGGGGGAAAAGGGGGGCAGCTGCCCCTCCAGCAAAAAGCTTTGCGTTACAAAATTTGTGTCAATATTAATCTCTTTATTCATAAAGATGTACAAATCATTGATAAAAGTTCCTTTAAGAATAATAATAATAAAGCAGCCAGAAATATGTATAAAAGACTCTAGCTCCGCCCCTGCCCAATCCAGTCATCTTTTGATGTGTTTTTAAGGTGTTCCTGGTCTCTTAGACTACGGTCTCAAAGTGCCACATGACCTAAATGTAATTTTTACAGTAAATTCAGCACCGCGATATTAGTAATCAAGAGGTGGCAGTAAAATTTTTATACAACGCGTAGGTGGCCACTGAAGTTTTAAGAAAAAGTTTACATTATACGACGACCAAATGGTTTTTCTCTAAAAGTTCACATCAATGGGCGCCCTGGCACATTTTGTGGTTGCCAGGTGAGCATTACACCATTGCAAAATGTGTATCTATGACGAAAACAGTTTTACTGGATAATGTGTAAATATCCATAAATTCGTTAGCCTGGGGTTATATAGAAGACGCGCCATTCTGCACGCCTGATGGCTGCTGTCTACATCCATGGCCACGTCAAAAAAAAAAAAAAAGATCTTGAAGGGTGCCTCCCCATCCGTTTTTAGCGAAAACAAAAAACAAAAAACTTCCAAAAAGAGTTTACAATGATTTGACTACAAATAAACCCTCAGAAATGCCGTTGGAAGAATGCATTTGAAATACACAGAAAACATAATTTCATTAGAGTGGGTGTCTAAGTGGCATTTAACCACTCTTTATGAAATTCTGAAAAAGTTATCACCCCCAAAAAGTCTAGTGAATTTCCTGATCTCAACTCTAACCTTTTGCCCCTCAAATTTTGGGCTGGCATTTATAAAGTTCAGCAAAGAGGACCTGTGGTTTTCTGGTACAGTACTGACATGTGACCGTGTTCACGAGTAGATATGAGAGGAAATCCCACTGCTTTCAGTGCTTTGAGGACATGTGCTGAACGCTCTATCATTTGATCAAAGTCAAATGTTTTCAGTTGTATATTTAAACCATGTGACATGAAATGTCAAAGCGACTGAACTGCAGTTTTTTTTTCTTTTTTCATGATCACGTCTGACATTATCCTTATATGGCTTGTCGTGAAACCCTTCGAGTAACGCTCACTGATCGCTGCACAGCCTTCACAAAGGAAAGGACTAAACCAAAATCCCCAAAGGACGTCAGGCTTTCAGTTTCCAACTAAATGGTGTCAGGGTGCAGCTGGCTGGGTTTTTCCTCGTGGTGTTCGGGTATCTCACTTTGAGAGATTTTTTTATGTCAACTGCTTCAGCATTCTGACAGGAAAGAGCCACTTTCCAATGAATAATTATTGATTGTTATTTTCATGTGTTTTAATGTATCATTTGTGTGAATATTCTTGACTTATTTTGAATTTTCTGAACATATTTAAGAATGTTTTTATACTTTGTATTGCAGCATTTAAGACTTGTGTTTTCTCTGGGACCTCATATAATAACATGCTTTAATATATATATTTTAAAAATAAAGTTGAAAACAACAACATAGACTTATTCTTTATTTATTTTATTTTTTATTCTTTTTACTAAATGATTAGAGATAAGCCAGAAATCAGGAAGTTCAGTTTTTTTAGTTTGGAAATGAATAAAGCTTGTGACAGAAACATATTTAAAATAACTTCTGGGATTTGCAGCCTTCTAACTTTTAAGGAGAGACTTGAAACTGAGGTGTCAGCTTTACGCAAACCCCTGTGCAAATGATAGGAAGTGGAACAGCTTTGCGCTCTAGTGTGGTCAGCTTTGGCGCATGAGCGTCAGTGGTTTCCACGGGTAACCAGACTTGCTCTGTTCCGGGAAGAGAAAGAACTTTATCCAGACTTTAAAGCCTTCCCGGTAAGTTTCTGTTACAGGCGTTCTCCTAAGCTTTTGTAGGTTTCGAGGTCGAGGTTTGGCTGTTGATATTTTAAATATTCTTTAACTAGTGTGGGGAGAAAAAAAAAAGAGTCTAGAGCTTCTGTTGTGAGCAGAAAGTCGGTATCCTGGCAACCCTGATCACAAACGGATTAAATTTCAGGCTTGGGTCCCACATGCTAAAAGAGGGAAGAGTGAGAATTATAGGCCACTCAAATAAAAAGTATCAATATTTGACTCAAATATGCAGTTTATTAGGCTTTGGCAAAAAACTTCATGGGTGTCTTCAAACTGCTAAGTGTGACAATAGTCTCTGTGCTGTGAAGGAGAGAAATTTCTCTGGAGATTAGACAGAAACTCATAGACAAACACATAGAAAGGTAAAGGTTCAGAAGACCATCTGTGAGCAGCGTCATGTTCTTGTAAATTTAGCTTCACTTATTCAGAAGCTGCAGGTCCACAGGGTATCTGTGCAAAAACAGGTCCTGTAGAAAAAAAAATCAAACATTGTTTGACAGATTAGATTTTTTTTTAAATGAGCAAAAATATTGCTTGTGGTAAGAAAATGGTCATGAATTCTTATTTTAAGAAAAAGATTCTATGTATTTTTCTAAGCAGTTTTGCAATTGAAAGATTTTCTTTATGAGGTTACTTTTCTTGCAAGACAGAAAGTAAGAATTCTTCATATTTCACATTTTTTATCATATTTAACCCATGAGAACCCAGAAATATGTTTCCATAAAGTGAAAACTATGTGGGACATACCACAGAACCATTTTTTGATGTTTTTCTGTGACATTGATGTAACTGTGGGTTCCTGTGGGTTAGGATTCAGTTTGCAGTGTGCACGTGCCTGCAAGAAAAAAGTTGCTGACAAACTGAAGAAATGGATCACACACTTTCATTCATTCATGAATGAATCACACATATGGTAACCAAAAAGCTTTGAACAACAACCAATGGGGCAAAATGAAAGATGCTGTAGAAACCCATAAATCTGAGACAACTGGAGCAGTTTGGTAATCAGAAGTGAAACAGTTGACTAATGCAGAAACCTCAAAGTCAATTACGGAAAAAAGTCAAATTTAAAAGTGTTTCCATTGGTCTTTTAATTACCATTTTGCCATTTTTATTAAGTATTTAATCATAAAACGTGTTGTTTTCTAGAACAGTTTCTGCAGAGCAGTAGTGGTACATTAGAAATTTGCCTCTCAGTTTTGTGTGGGGCTGTTTGCACACAATAAGCCTGCCCTGACTTCCCACCATCCCTTTATTTACACTCTCTCCCGCTACCTTACAGCACCTAAAAACCCCAACCTAACATTAGCGGTACAACCAAAAATGCTGAGCAATATTAGAACTATCCAGATGTTCGTGGGTCTATGTGACTGCAAGTATGCATCAGAATGGAGTGGAACAGGGAGCTTGAGGCCCACTCATCGTATTTTCTGTCACATATAAACTATTTTTCCAACAGTTTTTTGTCTGCTCCTGATTCACGATTTGATAACAAAATTTCAGAGATTCAATTGTAGGTTGAATTCTTGATATATGTCCTCCATCGTGACAAAAATTCACACCAAAAACACCATTTCATTGTAGTGGGTCTTTACGTGAACCAGTAAAGTATGAAAATACTGACAACATTCAACCAATAATTTAATCTCAAACATCTACAATATCTGCAGTATTTTCCATAAGTTTGCTCTTCATTGACTCTTCTCTCTTCTGGTTCATGAAACTATTTTTGTCAGTGCTTCCACCACCACTGTGCTTGAGAATTTGTATAAAACCAATAATGAAATACTCAGTCTAATATTGTATATATTCTTTATGTTCTCCCTCATGAGGAAAATGTCACAAGAAAATGTTAAAAACACCCAAAAAAATCATTTTGATTCGAGTTGGTTTTTAAAAGGTTGTGCACCAAACATTCAGTTCAGCAACACATCCAAAGAAAAGGTTTGATTTCCAGAGGTTGGTTGTCAACTTATTTTTCAATTTGTTACTTTGATTTGTCCTCTCTTCCAGTTTTCCAAAATCTCTGGATTACTATATTTTCATTTTGCTGAAGAAAATAAAACAGAGGGCGAGGAATCCTCCTGACCATGACTGCTCTGGTTCGACCTGAAGTCGGCGCTTCGAAGCTTTGTGCTGATGCAGACGAGCTGCTTGCTGCTGGAGACCTGGAGGGAGCCACCTCCCTGTACATGTCTGCCTTCACGACCAACGCCTCCACCGCCATGTCACACATGAGGAAACTAGACAAGCTGAGCCTGGAGGAGGTCATCCTCACTCTGGAGGGATGGCTGGATGGGAACACTCCGCCTGCTAAGTGTCATAATAAAGGCATTGCAGCTGTTTTCTTGTCCACGCTCAGCCCCAGCAACCTGTCAGCCACCATTTTTAAAATGGAATCTCTTCTTCAGAGCGGTGGGCATGGATGTGAGGAGATATTTGCTCGCTGCACTGATCTGCTCGAGGGCAAGCGAAACCCTCCTCCGGATGGTTCCTGTCGTGTGCTGTTGGAGATAACTCGAGGTCTGGCCTACTTTCTGTGCAAGCCTCACAGTTCAGAGAGTGTGAGGCTTTACCTCAAAGCTTATCGTGATAACAAACTGGAAACTGTAAAGTTAATGCAGAACAGGCAGTCTGTGCATCTGCCTAAACTAGTGAAGGCTTTTAAGAATCAAATAACCTCCGTGCATCCTTTTCTGATGTTTGACCACAACTTAGCAGAGACTAAAAAGCAGAATGATGACTTAGATCCAGAAGAAGTCTCCACACTCATTGAATTCTTACTCACACTTTCACAACATGACACAGACGTACTTGAACTGCAAGCAGCACATTTGTTCTTGACAAGAAGGTTTTCAGACAGTGCAGAGATTTATTCCGCTCTTCTGCAAAGAGCTGATAAAACCCCTTTATCCCAAGAGAGAAAAGCCCGACTCTTGACCTGTCGCGCAGCGGCCTGCCTGTCAGCAGGAGGCAAAGCTGCAGAGGACTGCCAAGATCTGGGTGAAGCATTCGACGTCCACCCTGCCACCGCTCGAGTCTACTTCCAAAAGCTCTTCACCGATCACGCCACAGGGATAGCAGCTCGCAACCATCTGCGTCAGCAGGCGGAGAGAGGTCTGTCCGACTTCAGAGACAAGGTCTTAACCCGGGAAGACTTTCGATCCTCAGAAGGAGCTGAGCTCCTGGACCCCGCCATCACGTCTCTACGAACACTTTGCCATCTGGAGCCTAATGGAGGAGGAAGGGAGCTGAGGGTCCGACTGGCTGACTGTCTTCTCCTCAGAGGGGAGCACCGGGAGGCGCTCTCCATTTGCAGCCAGCTCGCAGCCGCCCCAGGACAGCAGAGCTATCAGAACACAGTCCATGTCCTTCGTGGGTACGCCCGTCTTCTGTCTGATGACCACAGAGGGGCACTAGAGGACTTCCAGGCTGTGATTGAGCACAGCACTCCTCACCCCTCCAGCTGTGTGAGGGCCCTTTGTGGCAGAGGGCTCCTGCGCATGATGGCTGGCTCTAACTACCTCACTGCTCTGGACTACATGACAGCCACCAGACTCCACCCCCAAGAAACGGCGCTGACAATCCGCTGCTTGGTGCCGTGGAACTACAGGGGGCTGCTGGTGACGGTTCTTCTAGAGCAGGGACGAGCTGTTCTGGAGGAGGTGGCTCTACACAAGTCCACATCCAACTTTAGTGACGACCCTCAGCAGCTCCTCCAGGAGGACAAGCAGCAAGCCCCAAAGAGAGACAACAACAGATCAGGGTGTGTTTAAAGTATTTGTATACATCAATTACTACACAATCAGCTGAATTTCTGGGTTTGTGCATTAGATCTTCTGCAGGTGTCCAGTCTCTCGCCGCCTTGCTGATGGAGCTCCAGCCTGGTGGTGTTGGGCCTCACTTACTTGCAGCAGATGCTTTGTACCAGCTCGGTAGGGTGGAGGAGGCCTACAGGTTACTCCTCTCGATTGGGACCATCCCTCCTCGTGGACCCACCCTGGCCCGCCTCGCTCTGCTGCAGCTACACAGGGGCTTTCTTTACGACACCAATCAGGTCCGCCTGTGTAAAGTCATCTTAATATATATATATCCATCCATCCATTTTCTTGACCGCTTCTTCCCTTTCGGGGTCGCGGGGGTGCCGGAGCCTAATCGGGCTGCTGATGGGCGAAGGCGGGGTACACCCTGGACAGGTCGCCAGTCTGTCGCAGGGCCTCAATCATACACACATTCACTCTCACATCCACACCTAGGGGCAATTTAGAGTCAGCAATTAACCTATGAAGCATGTTTTTGGACGGTGGGAGGAAGCCGGAGTCCCCGGTGAAAACC
>NC_050518.1:4828389-4835444 GCF_002922805.2 Oryzias melastigma
GCATTTAAACAAAAAAAAAAGAAAAGTTATTGGAGGAAATAAAAAAAATAAAAAACTGCCGTTCCCCTAATACAGGGGTCTGAAACCTTTAACAGCAAAAGAGCCATTTGGTCCTGTTTCCTACAGACCAAAACCAAGCAAGAGCCACTACATCCTACTTAATCTTTTAGAAAATACACTATTTTCATGTGGCCATTTAGCTATTCCTTTAGAAAATGTAGCTTTCAAATATTCACAATAATACAATTTTAAAAAGTGTGATATTTTTCCACAAGTACCAACTTTTATGTTTTTACTTTTGACAGCAGCAAATATAAGTTCCTTTCAAAATAAAATACCCTCTGTGTAGAATAAAATCCTCCCCCTGGAGCACATTTTGAATTAAAAATTCAAGAAAACCAAGTCAAACATTACATTTTCTTTCATTATGACAACAACTAGATGCTGGGGCGCACCATGTATTAGAATGTGCTAAACTCAACTAATTTAATATATGTATTCAAATTATTAGCCCCTTTTTTTAAGCCAAAGAGTCAAAATGTAGGGGTAAAGGGGCCACATGTGGCTCTGGAGCCTCAGGTTGCAGAACTATTTATATCATATTTAAAATAGGTATTTATTGGCTCATTCTAACTGACACACCAACAATTTGTTTTCTTACCAGCTGCTGAAAAAGCTGATCATGTGCAGCGACACCAGCTGCCTGCGCAGCCTCCTGGCCGTGGCGCAACCAAAAGACCGAGCGCTGCTGCAGGGACACTGCCACTCTGTAGCCAAACGCATCCTGGACGGCTCACGAGAGGAGGCCGCTCTCAGGGAGGCTGTGACATACCTGTCCATGTCCATCATGGCATCTGGTAAGTAGATTTTTATGAAGCGATACTTTTCATTAAGGGTGGAATTGATTTTGTGATATATCGTCATATTTCTTTTGGCGATACTTGTATTGATTTAAAATGTTGACAAGACAAACATAGTTCAGCATCTTACTTTTTCCACTTTAACCCCTGACCGCAGCACTTTATTTCCTCAATCATACTTTTAGAACCTTATTGATTCAGACACATTCAGTCCATGTTTTATTTCTTATATTGATAAATATTTTGTTGTGGAAATCAGACAATATTGACAGCTCTCTTTTAAAAGAAATGTTTCTTAATTTACCAAAAGAAAATCAGCATGAATTTGCTTGGATAAAAGCAGCTTGTATATTAAATACAGTTGCAGTACTCAATGTTGTGATCATTAAATGAAATGATTTTTTTAAAATCATTTTATTACCATGAAAGGAGCATTAATATTCAGATAGTTAGGTAATACTTTTTCATCAAAAATTGTGAAAAATTATTCTGGTACAGTCTTGAGATATATTACGATTTGTATTGTATCGTGAGCCGTGTATCACAATACATATCGTATCGTCTGACTCTTGCCAACACACACCCCTACTTTTCATGGGTCTTAGTAATCAAAATAAATACAACTAACACTAGAAAAACTTATTTTTAAGAGTTTTAGTCAACAAATCAATTAAACAAAACCACACTTCTCAAGGTGGTGAAGAAGCAGAGTCCTTGCTAGAAAGAGGAAGGTGTTACGCCCTGCTGGGACAGCGGAAGACGGCCATATTCGATTTCACCGCCATCTTGAAGAAGCATCCGAAGCACGTCCAGGCGCTGTGTGGGAGAGGCTTTACTTACCTTATGCTGGATCAAGAAAAGGTACGTTTGCATATTTATTTAATCAACTTGATTACCAAATGATGTTTTTCACCTTAGCTTTACTGAAGGAGGTAAAAACCAAATGAGCCAAAATAATGTGAATATATCAGAAGATAGAAAATGACTTACAAGCAGCTGAAATATCTAAATAAATCACAATTTATGAAGATGAAAGTGAAAGAAAAACATTTAAATAAATAAATTCCAAAGTTTTATAACAAGCAAACATTTTTAAAAAGTGGAAACAATACACAGTTTTTTTTAAATAGTTTTAAAGAAAATTAAATATATATATATTTCTGTCACTATATTACCAAAACTCGGCTGAATGTACAATGGCTCCTTCCACTGTCACATAGGAATGCATCCATGACGTTCTGGAGGCTCTTCAGGTGGACGCGGACTCAGTCGTCACAGACATCCTGTCAGTCAAGGAGAAGGCGCGGAAGCTGGTCTGTGATTGGCTCCATAAATTCTGTCGCACCAATCTATCAGACACCGTGAGGATTCATTCCGTTCCGTGCCATGAAGAGCATCTTAAAGAGGCTTTTATTGTTGCCGGAGCTTTGATGAGGACTGACAGCAGAGACCCCAGATGGCATCTTCTTTATGTGGACATACTCCTGGCCAAAGGTGAGATTCTTTGAGATCCTTTTTATGTCACTGAAATGATCCGGTGAGGTTTTGGTTCAGGCTGTTTCTGCCCTGTGTTGTCTTGTGGGTAAAAAAGTGACTTCATTAAGATCTCACAAGAGTTATGATTCAGAAAAGTCAGTGTCTCTTCTGTTGAAGGATTCTCACTCCCTCTCTTGGGTTCAATATTCTTCAGGGGATATAAAGGCAGCAGGGACGCACTTGTGCCACATTTTTGGCCAGGAACCAAGAGATGCGGTGGCCCGGGCCAGGGTGGGCGTGATGGAAGCCTGGCAGCAGAACTACCACAGGGCAGCTCTCAGATTCAGCAACCTACTCAAGAAAGATTCATCCAGTCTCGACTTCCTGCTGGCCCTGATCCCATTTAATCAGCAAAGATGCTTAGCAAAGGTGAGCCAGTGTGATGGAGTATTGGTTCAGAACAGGTACGTTTGCCAGTTATCCGTCCTTGCAGTGAAAGTTTGTTTTCCTGAGGAATGCCCAGTTTGTTCACACTGAACAAGCAGGGAGGGGCTTCTTTTAATTTTAATTTTATTTTTTTATCACGGTGCAGTGGTAGTGCGGTTGACTCCTGATCGGAATATTGCTGATTCGATTCCTGCCTTGCCCGCCCATGTGTCGAAGTGTCCTTTGGCAAGACACTGAACCCCAAACTGCCTCTGGTGGAAGGTTGGCGCCAGTGTTCGGCCTCGGAGCCACCACCAGTGTGTGAATGTGTGTGTGAATAGGTTTGTGACTGTAAAGCACTTTTGGCCTTCAAGGAAGGTAGAAAAGTGCTACACAAGTATACGCCATTTACCATTTCTATTATCTAGTAACACATGTCCGCCACCTACAGTTAGAATAGGCTGGTGTAAATATCAAAGCAGTGCAAATCTTGTTCCAAACTATTTCTGTCACAGCTCTATTCTAATATATGAGCCAAATCTGAATTCTTCCCCTACCCCTCCAATTGTAGGAGGATTTGAAGGGGTAGGGGTATCTAAAATAGTTGTTTTTTTTTTAAAGGGCTAACACTAATGCTAACATGTCACACTCAATGAGGTAAATCACTAGAGAGGGAATGCTAGCTTGTTGCATACACGAAACAGGACACCATATTGGAATGGTAGTGATGCCTGTTTACTGCTGTGTTACAACTGCTTAAATAGGAAAAACAACAATGGGACTTTTCACTAGTAATGTATTGCTGTCAGATGATAAAGGATAACTTCTAAAAATCATTTTAACAAGATGTGAGGGAGTTTACTCTCAATAGTGAACGTTTAGGCTGATCTTTTAGTCTATTCAAAGTCAATGGCAGCTTTAGACTTTGGACTATTACCACGTTTTCTGGCAGGACCACCAATATTTTTCATTTCATGGAGGATGGCCGTGGTATTTGTGTGTGTGTTAGACCTCAGATCAGACCAGACGACCTGCAGGTAATTAGATTATTAAGTGGAAAAATATAAACTAGCCAGAATTTCCTTAGTAGTGGGGAGCGAAGAGAGAAGGGCCCAGCACTGAATCTCCGTCCGGTGGGCGGACTGGGAAACGTGGCGTATGAAAACTGCCCGCCCGCTGTCACGCCGGTGCCTGACTCTTTTTTTTTTTTGTTTTGGCGTGACCTTTTCAAAGTTATAAAACTTATATTGTCATCCATTTCAATGCGCTAGCAGTTCTGCGTTATTGTAACTGACCGCCTACTATTGATGATGTCATCAAGTGGAAGGGACGTCCTAATTTGAAAACACTATATTTCCATTACTCTCTGTTTGGAGGGCTAAATGTAGGGATAGGGAGAAGCCGTAGGGGAATAATTCGGATTCGGCCTCGGTGTCATATAATCTGGACACAAACCGTCATTATTAGTTCCTTCTCCATGATCAATTTGCAAACAACTGGGATTTCAATGAATCAAAAGAGATGCCATCCATGTGTCACTACCAAATCCAGGTCCCTGATTGGTCAAAGTTCGACCTGGTTTATCTTTCAATGGACAAGCCTTTTGTATGTAGAGCCCAAAAATGGTCCTAAATCTTGCATAGTTACACGTGAACGCGAGAGTTTTTAACACAGAAACCTAAAACGTGCAATTACATAGACTTTTCATTGAAAATGGTGCTGTAATGCTCATTGCCGAGGACAAATGTTAAAGAGAAAATGTTAAAAATTAAACAGGTGTTTAAACTGGATTGTTTTAACATTTTTATTTATTCATTTCCACTGTGATAGGCAGCAGCACAGGAGGCGAGCAGTCTGTCATCAGAGGCCCGGTGGGATCAGGCCGTCCCCCTTCTGAGCGTCGCCATTCAAGCAGCAGGAAACCATAAACTACTCTATCTTCGTCAACGAGCCGCCTGCCTTGCACAGCTGAGCTTACATGAGCAGGCCGTAGCCGATCTAGACAGAATCATCCAGAAACACGGCGGATACGACGGTTCTTCTTCAGAGGATCGAAAACTCTGGGCGTATGATCTGTGCAATCGCGGCAGCAGCCTGTTGCTCTGCTCTAAAGAGGAAGCAGCACTAGAAGACTTCATCCAAGCCCTGGATCTGCACAGGGACCAGGCCATGCAGGCTATAGCAGCCGGCCCGGGGAGGCGGCGCCTGGCCGAGTGCTTTCTTCGAGGGGCCCTGCAGCACTATGGGGAGCAGCAGCTCGACAAAGTGTGGACGATGATTGAATGTGGACTCCTCCTTGACAGCCAAAGCACAGAACTTCGTAGACTGAGGACAAAGGTCAAACGAGAAGTAGCGAGCCCTTGTAATGTAAACTGACGGAGGTGTACGGAGGCTCAAACTGATTTTAAATGTTCTCTTTAAAAAAAAAAAGTTCAAAAAGACAAAGCAATGTCAGATAGCATAGCCAAATAACTTTATTAGTAGTTGAATTTAACACCAGAACATATTAATTAGTATTTAGGGCAATAAAATGGCAAAAAATGCATCCATAGTTTACTTGAATACATGAAATCAGCAACATTAAATACTTTCATTCAAACTATCACACATGGATAAGTGATTTGAAAGTGTCAAATGTGCAGGTCTGATGCTTTTAAAGAAAGTAACTTTTCATGTCTACTAACACCACTGAGAATGCAGAAACAAATCCAAATCAAATGCAGCCAAAGGATAAGAAACTATAAATACAATGTCTGAGTTTGTGTTTTCAATCAGTGCATACATGTTTTTTCACACAGATTTGCTTTGGACCAAAACACTCCTGGATTTTAGGCATACACAGTTATATATTGAGGTTCCATGTTGCCAAAGTAGGATTTTTCCCACTCGCTCATGAGGTCAAAGTGGAGTGGGCGGTCACAGAACGTACATGCGGCGGTGGCGGGACTGTTGAGGGGAAGACCTGCCTCCTGCCACACCTCCACCAGCTTTCCTGTGAATGAAACAAACGTGTTTAAATAAAAAGCTCACATTTATTCTGTCATTTCTTTCTTTTCTCTTTTCCAGTTTAGTCTTTTAGTCAAAGGTCTGAAGTTAGAATCTGCAACTCACCCACAAAGTACTCCATCATGTCAGGCTCGTGGTGCGGTGATGGAGCCAGGCGCAGCAGCTCCTCGCCACGAGGCACGGTGGGATAGTTGATGGCCTGCACGTAGATGTTGTATTTCTCCAGCAGGATGTCACAAACCTTTGTGTTCAGCTCAGCGTTTCCAACCTGAAAGATTTGTTTGTTCCGTTATCTCAGAGTGTGCATGTGGGTCATGGATAGGCAAGCTCCAGACCTCGAGGGCCACAGTGTCTGCATGATTTCCAGATATCCAAGCCCTACTCATGACCGATTACTTGGTTCAGGTGTGTCCAGCCAAAGAACATGCTGGAGCAGGGGATGTTGGAAAACATGCATGATTGCGGCCCTCGAGGCCTGGAGTTGCCTATCCCTGATCAATATCAAACAGTGAGAGCTCAAACTTAAAGTATCCATAGCTAATGAACATTTGGTTAACTTTACATCTAAATTCAAAATAGTCCCAAATACTATTTTTTTTTAAGATTTGATGCAACAAAACTCTTTAATCTGAACTTTTCTTTCAGGGGAAGCTAACCTTTCATGTTAGATGTAGTTTATTATAACACCACAGAGCCCTGATTGTGACATAGCAAAATTCTTTTTTGAAGCTTATTAATTTGAATGTTTCTTCAAATTAATAATTTGTGGCCACAAATTTGTTTTTTGTGTGCTCAAACAAGTATTTTGTGACCAATTAGTAAAAAGATAAAATACTGTAATATATTATTTTGTGTGCAAAAAAATGGTAATTTGAGACAAAAAAATAATAATTTGTGTGCACAAAATTCTAATTTGTGGCCAAAAAGTCTTAATTTCTTTGCACAGTACCACCCTAATTTGTGCCCTTAAAATACTAATATGTCTGCAAAAAATGTCAAGTTGTGCTCCCAAAATACTAATAAAAAACTAATTTGTATCCAAAAATATACTAATTTGTGTGCACAAAATACTAATTTGTGGTTAAAAAATATACTATTTATACTTTATATTCTATACTGCATAATTTCTGTCCTCCAAATACTATGTGTGCACAAAATGCTAATTTGTGTCCTCGAAATGATAGTAAAATATTAATTTTGTGTCAAAAAAGGTTTTATTTTTGTGCACAAAATGCTAATGAGTGGACAGAAGGCCATTATGTAGCCATACCCCCCCCCCCCCTAATT
>NC_050518.1:4835691-4844461 GCF_002922805.2 Oryzias melastigma
CATAAATTAGCTTGGATCTAAAGAGGTTAAGAATTTTCTTTAGTTAATGTCAGGCTGTGCTCGACAGCCAACCCAATCAGGTTGTGTCGGAATTACCTCACTACTTGGTGCACTACTGACTAGAAAACGTTAGTCACTTTTCTACGATCTGAAACTCCATTGTCTTGAAAATTTCCCAGAAATCTGTTGTTTTTTGGGGGGGGGGAGTATTGAGGGAACTCATAGCCTCAGACTTTACAATGTGATTGTCACGTTTCCAGCATCTTAAAACTCCCTTCAAATGCACTTTAAATGTTTTATATTTAAGCATTCAGATAAATTCAGCAGATACTGAGATATTAAATGGTATCGCTCATTATTTTACCCGAATGGGAATGATATGGCTGGGGCAGTTGACCACAGGTAAGCCCTTGTCCATGAGCAGCTGCCTCATGTGCTTCACGTTCCTCTGGTGAGCTCTTCGGAGCACCTGACCTTCAGCGCTCCTCAGGACCCGGACAGACTCCAGGGCTCCAGCCAGAACCATGGGGGGCAAAGCAGTTGTGAAGATGAATCCGGCGGCGTAGGAGCGAACTGTGTCCACCAGAGCGGCGCTGCTGGCAACATAACCTCCTACACAACCAAATGCTTTGCCTTGAAAAAAGGAAAAAAGTCTTTAAGCGTCCATCAAACTATTAGTTTTATTTTTGATTCATGTTTTTACGAAACTTATTTTCTAATAAAGGTGTCCAATTTTATTTTTTTCAAAAAAATTTAACACCAGAACATATTAAAGAGATTTATTATAAGGTCTACTTTGAAGAACTGGTTTGTTAAAAATATTTTCTGCATCTTGAAAAAAGAAAATGATATTGCATCTGAAAATATTTTGTGAGAATACCTTTATGTTGTACTAAAAACTTAAATATTTGAACTTATTAGAAGTTATTCCCACAACAGGTTAATGGTTTTGTTTTTAGAGCTCAAACAACAGATAAACACTAATCAATAGCACTAAAATACAATAAATTACAATAATAAACAAAATACAAATAATATTGAGTTTTGACTTTTCTATGTTTAATAATTAACTACTTTAAATTGTATTTTTGGTGACTTATAATCATATTAAAATATGGTGCTTAGATTATTAATATCACATAAAATACAAGTTAAGCTCTTTTTAATCTAAATTTGAAACTAATATTTTATCATGACTCCAATTCAGGAAAATCTAACCTGTTGCCGTAAGAATTAATGTTGTATACCTGAAATATTAGTCAAAATAATGCATGTTAAACCTCGCATTTGTCCTGAAATTACACCGCACAGACTGCTGGCGGATAGTCTTATCAGTAGAACCAGATAGTGACACCCAGCTGATAAAAACCTCTCCCTTGAGGAGAGCTCGGTCCTCTCTTGCCCCCAGCTCTTGAGCAGTATTATCTCACTTGGTGGGAGTGACGCTCTTATTTTGGCAATCTGATGGTTTCAGTTTGAGCAAATGGGAAAAGATCCAAAAAGATACAACATTCCTCTGCTGAAGTTTGTTTGACTTACTCCTACTGAAGGGATCGACTGCAAGGATTTTCTGAAAATCCTTTCATCAGACTCTCAAAAAGAAAGTAGGATTTTACTTTTTTTCAGCAACATTTCTGATGCTCAAGAAGCGTGACTCACCCAAGGTCCCTGAAACTATGTCGATCTTGTGCATGATGTTGTCTCTCTCGCCCACTCCAGCTCCGTGTGCTCCATACAGGCCAACAGCATGAACTTCATCAACAAATGTCAGGGCGCCGTAACGATGGGCCGTATCACACAGCTCCTCCAGAGGACAGATGGCACCTGACACCCCCAGTGAAGAAGATACTATTAATAAAACTGGGTTTGGGGGAACAGCACAGACCTTGAACTGTCATCTGTTGGATCACAAGTCAAAAATATTCTGCATGTGGAAAACAACATTTTTCTGAAAAGGTATATTGATAAAAAAAATTATGAATTACAATAAAAAATAAAAATAATAACATAAAAACACAATGATAACATAAAAATAACAGAACAAAAATAAAACAAGAAAAAATAGCAATAACATCTTAAGTATAATTAAAAATTGTAAAAAAAAATAGATAAATAAAAAAAATAATAATACTTTGTAAAATATACTAAGCCCTGCGACAGACTGGCGACCTGTCCAGGGTGTACCCCGCCTTCGCCCATCAGTAGCTGGGATAGGCTCCAGCACCCCCGCGACCCCGAAAGGGACAAAGCGGCCAAGAAAATGGATGGATGGAAAATATACTAATAAAACAAAAAATGAAATAAAATAATACTAAAATAAATTATAATTAAAAATAAAAGAGAACAAAAATGACGAAATAAAAAATTATTATCAAGCAGAATAAAAAACTGACTGATAATAAATAACATCAAATATGGTGAAAAAATATACTAATAAAATTGTAAAAATAAAAATATAAAAAATAGTCATTGCATTTAAAAAATAATACCCTAACTAATAAAATAAAATAATAATAATAAAATTAAACTAAACTAAATAATTTAAAATAATATTATAACTATGAAAATAAATAAATAAATAAAAATGATAAAAATAGTTAACATTAAAAAGACAAAAAATAAAATAAAACAAAAAATACGATTATTCTTAAATAAAAAATAAAATAAAAAACAATTTAAAAAGAAAATTGAGAATTAGAAAAACAATGGACTCAAAATTAGTATACACCATAAAATAAAGATACTACTACCAATAACAATAACAACAATTACTATTATTATTAATAAAAGGGATACATTTAAAAACTGATTTTTTTTTTAAGAATAGAGGAAACCAATTATTCATAAAAGTTGGAATGTGAATGGAAAGTAAGCCAAGTTGAATCACATAAAAAGTGATCAGAATTTGAAGTTGTACTTTTACATCTCCTATAGTCTCGGTGCATTTGGTAATCTCTTTAAAACAAAAACAAAACAGGAGGACTCCATCCTACAGGTACTGTAGGAAGAAAGCACTAAATTATTCAGAGCTTCTTAAAGATTAGTCATAAAAAGTTTCTATCAGACTTGTCCCTCATGAGGACCACAAAATATATATATAATAGGGTTTTGGTCTGCCGCAAAGAATAACTTCATTAAAGTTGTCTGCGCCTGAAAAGCCAGAATCCAGATCAATGCCTTCACGAGTTCAAGCAGCAGGCGCATCTGCACTTCAAATGTTCAGACAGGGCTTTGTAGGAATGATCAGACTGTTGCATAGAAACCACAACTGCAGGAGGAACAGTAATGAGAACGCTGGCAGGAACAGAAGGACAGAACTGGAAATGTATTAAATTGTGGCGAGGAGCCTGATTTGAGATGTCAGAGAAGGAAAATGAATCTACTCCAAAGCTGCCATCATGTTTTGTCTTCTAACATAACTAAAGCAGATTTCATTTATTGAACTCACCGTCCATTGAGTGAACAGTCTCGAACGCCACTATTTTGGGAGTCTTGGGGTCGGAGCGTTGCAGCAGCTCCTCTAGGTGTCGCCTGTCATTGTGACGGAAGATGAAGCGTTTGGCTCCACTGTTCCTGATGCCCTGAATCATGGATGCGTGGTTCCCTGCATCAGAGTAGATCTCGCACCCTGTTCATCACAAAGAACCCGCAGTGAATCAGTAAGAAAAACTTCTACCTTTCATTTCTGACATAGAATTCGGATTTGTTTTCATTCTGTGTGCATGTTGGAAACATTTCAATACATGAATGAGGAATTTTGTGGTCAATAATGAGGATTGCCATTTAAAAGCGGCAAATTTTCACTTTTTTTCAGATTTCAGTACCTGGCAGCATCTTGGCTAGAGTGAAGAGGGTGGAATCGTTTGCCACAAAGCAGGAGGAGAACACCAACGCAGCGTCTTTCCTGTGCAGCTGAGCAAGTTCTCTCTCCAGAGCCACGTGAAAGTTGCTGGTTCCAGAGATGTTCCTGGTCCCACCGGCACCGGCGCCATACTTCTCCAGGGCTTCCCTGAAGACATCCAAACCACATTTTAGAGAACTAATACAATCGAAATCGAACAACAACACAATAATTATTGAACAATTTGCAGTTAATTAATGAAAAGTGATTTAATTCAGTTAGATTCACACCAAATGCTTTCATATTAAATGAGGCAACAATGATAGCTCACCAAATTTTGCTCTATTGACCATGTTTGCACAATAAATGTACTGAAATTCAGTATGTAAATACAAAAATAGAAATCTAGCCCCAATTAATTATGTTATTATCATTATTGGATCATCTGAAATTCTTCAAAAATATTGTCACTTGCTTGACAGGATGTCCATAAAACATTTTTAAGTTTGTGAGTCAGATAAATGGCGTATTTGCATAGGCCTGTTCTATCTTCTACGAAGGCCCAAAGTACTTTATTCATTCACACAATCACAGTTTAAGGTGTTAAATGAAAAATCTGAAAGAACTTGGACTTCGTATTTGACTGACAGCTTAGATTTATTGTTAAGTTGGATTTTTGGCTGGATATCTTTAAAAAGCAACTTCGATGAAACTGTGTTTTTAACATGTTTTTTATAGAATTTCTCTCATGTAGAAAGAAAGTTAAGCTTAAAAATACATTTCTGAGTATTTCTTTTTTCAAATAGTTGTGAATCAGGAGTGGAAAAAAATCCAGTTTGAAAAAGATTGTATCATTAAAAAAAAAAAAAAAAAAAAAACATGCATCTAATTGTAGACGACTAGATCCATGAACGTCTTCCTCGTCAAAACTGTACGGCTGGATAGGTCCAAAATTGCTCGCCATTATTGTTGCACCGGTAATGTTAACTCAATTCAATTCAATTTTATTTATATAGCCCAAAATCAACAATGGATCTTTAAGTTGGGGTGTGAGGGGCTGTAAGCTAGTGGGAAACTGAGTTCTCCATTGTGGGTGACAGTAAAAGAGGGCGAAGTTTAGTAACAGTCCACAAAACTTTGAGGCAAATTTCTATCAAACTCCTGCCACTCTGCAGAAACTATGTCCTAGAAAAAGACATTTTTTGAAATTTGGCTAAAAATGGCAACATCCTAATTAAAAGACCTCTAGGAATGCTTTGAAAATAGATGAAATGATGGTCGGATTGAGCTTTAACAAATCTTTAACCATCACCTAAGTAAAGGTAAATACTAAAAGGTAAAAAGTCCTTTTTGCACACTAAAAAATAAACTCATGGCTTCAAACTCTGATATTTGGGGACTTGTGGTTGTGAAAGATCATCTTATTAAATAGAAATTGACATTGACTGATTATTAGGATTGGTACTCAGTGGATAAAAGTTCAGACTATTGATTCATTTGGATGCTATTGGAACTTCACCATGACTGTAATCAAGTACAATGTTGTCTCTTCTCTACCTGATGGCACCGAGGACCTTGGGGTGCCGACTCATCCCCAGATAGTCATTGCTGCACCACACAGACACCTGGGCGCCCGCCCTCCCAGGAATGGAGTAATCCTCGGCAAACGGAAAGGTCTTGGCGCTTCGGTTCACCGTCTTGAAGACTCTGTAAGTGTGGTCCTTCTTTTTCTCAGAGATCTTCTCAGTGAAGAAGTGGTCGTAGTCATAGCTGGGACCCACTGAGGAGATGGTTGATACAACAGTCAAAAAGCAGCAGGAAGACTTTCATTGATGAAAGTCATAAAATACAGCTTTTTACCAGCAAATTTTATTTTAACATTTATTAAAAAACAAATAAATGCTAGTAGTTGTGGTTTGGGAGTCTCACCCATGTTGTCTCTGAGGAGATGTGTGATGCTGTTGAGGTCAGATCCTGATGGAAACATGGAGTCTTTTAAACCTTTCAGCAGAGACTTCATCAGACCTCAAGAAACAAGAGAATCTTTATAAAATGTTCTACTTATCTTCTGTGATTTTGTAAACAGTGTCCAGGTCTTACCATCCTGCACGTCCTCCTGCACTTCAGGACTGGCCTGTACCACTCCGATCTGAGAGGACACAAAAGGGCAGGCCTTGGACATGGACGCCGCCACATGAGTGGCGGTCTGAGCAAACTGCCTCTTTTGCTCCACCGTGGAAAGCTGCTTGTGCTTAGATGTTGTGGTGGGGCTGCTCAGCTTGGAGTCCAGAGAGGCCGGGCCGCTCACGGTGATCTGGCGAGTGATGATGGGGCATTTTTCAGCCAGAGACAGCAGGGAGGCTCCGGTTCTTCTCAGGGCTGGCTTTGGAGCAGACTTCAGGAAGGGGCAGTGGTGAAGAAAGGCAGCCATGACGCTGCAACTGTTCTTACTCTACATATAAACAGAGAAGTGGAATGTTTATATTTTTGAAATTGATTTGTCTGTTTTATTTATTTATTTTTTTGAGAAAAGAGCACAGTTTCAGTACAAATTCCATCACGACCATCAAAGAAAAACTAAAATATCATCCCGGTGAAGATGTCACGCCTGTAACTGCATGTGCGGGTACAAACGCGATGAATGTTTGACCACACAAAGCAGGAGGTGCCCTCTGGAGGGTGTGACACGCTGCGGCTTATCTTCACTCTGCAGGCGCTCTAGAGCGGTCTGATGGGCTTCACCTCCTGATTACCGAAAAAGTCATCAAATCAACTTCATCGGAACAGGAAAATTTCACCTTATTTCCAAAATTCTTACAACCAAATGGTGAAGTTTTTGTCTTTGCTTCACTAATTTACAAAAAAATCTATTTTATTGTTTTTTTTTTCTTACTTGATTGGATTCACAAATAGTCTTATTATCTGCGCTGGGTTGTGTTGATAAAATAGTTCTTGGGATCTGTGGCTTTTTCTTGTGGTTGGAGGTCATCTTTGCTGCTGTTTTGTTTATAAAATTCTTCTATTTTTTATTTTTTTTTACACAGATTAATAAAAAATAACTACAAAGCAAACTAATTAAAAAATAACATAATATGATGCACAAAAATACATAAAAAATGCATATTTCCTTAATTTCAGCAAACACACCACAGCAAAAGTTAAAATATTGCAAATGATCATGAAAGAGATGGCAATAACCATAAATAAAGACGAGGCTCACCTGTTGACCTGCACTGAGGACGAACTTCAGAACAGCAAATAGGCAGATGATAGGGAGGTGTCAACATTTGTTAGTTGAATTCTAGGAACATTACGCAATCATCCCCTCTCCCACCCATCCAATGACGTTTGGAGCTCGAGGCGGTTGATTGTGTGAATGTGGGAGGTGCAAAGATAAAGATGGGGTCCTAATAAAGTTTAGAGACCCTCGGTCCAGCTTCAACCATCTGTCTAACCAGGGATATTTTAGTTAACAAAAACCTAGGACAACCTTTAGAATTATTTACTAAATTATCTGCAAGGAGTTTTCAAGTGGACTGTGGGAAAATGGAGTTTTAGCTCCTCTTGGAATTCAATCAAACAACATTACAAATTTACTTAAAATAATTTAGTATATTGAATTGTGTTCTTAAGAGACCTTTATTGCTTAGTTTGCTTTTTTTTTATTCCAAATCTATAGATCCTCACTCATAGCAGCTAATATTCATACTGTGAAAACTCCAACTATAGTCATTATTATTTCAGTAATTATCTCTTAAGTAGTGGCTATAAATTATATAATATTTAAGTAATGTATCTAATAAGGACTTTTTTTCTCCAAATAATTCAAGCATAAATAAGAAATTTCATAAGCAGGCAAAAGTTTAAAGTTATAAACCGGTGGAGCAGTGTTGTGATTATGTCATTATTTATGAATTGGAATCACGATAGAATATTAGTTTTAAAACTTGATTAAAAAGAACTTAAACTCGTATTTCATACGATATTAATAATCTATGCACCATATTTTAATGTGATTATAATTCAGCTAAATTAAATTTTAAAGTAATTAATTTTTAAAAACAGAATAGTGTAAACTCAATATGTCATTATGATTTTTTAATCAGGCTAATTTTGTTATTTATATAGTCCAATTTAACACAATAAAGATGTCTCAACGAACCTCACACTGATAATTGTCCAAATACATAAAATTAGTCACAAAATATAAACAATATCTGATTGTTAAGCTAAACTAAACATACTAAACTGTTCATCTCTGTTCTTAGACCAGGAGTGTCAACCTGAGACTCCAGAGCTAAATGAGACTCTTTTATTCTGTCATTGTGGCTCTTTGGCTTTGAAGAAAACTTCAAACATAACTAATTAATTATATTTTTTTAGATTTTTGACATGTCAGATAGGTCAAAATAAATCAAAATGATGGCAAAAGGCTTAATCTGCTGTCAGAGTGGTTTTAGTCAGAGCAACTTTTTCTTATTGCATTGACATGTATGAATTATAAAATATTTTGGAATTTACACTCGCCTTGTCATGTTTTTATTCACTAGTAAAAGAAAAAAATGGATGAAGGAACACACAACTCATTATAACAGAAACTCTTGTGTTTCTTGAATTTAATTAAAGTAAATCTGCGGCAGCTGGAGGATCTGATGTGCAATCAAAAACAAACAAAAACCTTCTGAATTTGTCTGGTCAAGCCAGGGTTTCAACGTGTCCTTTTTAGGCAATGCTTCCAGTGAGAAAATAATCACTAACAAACCAGTTAAAATTTTTAATAGGACCATATGAACATTATAAAACCAAATAAAAAAATAATTATATTGATACCAAGAGAATATATTATTTGTTGTCGTTTATTATTATTAGTATTATTGTTATTAATGATTTATTTATTTTTAAAGTCTGTGTTCCCGCTTTCCACCAGCA
>NC_050518.1:4844625-4854038 GCF_002922805.2 Oryzias melastigma
GTGTCTTCAATCTGCCAAGCATGAACACTTGAGAAAACAGCAGGAGATGGACCACAACCAGAACCAAGGCACCGCTTTATTCCAGGATGTGAGTATTCTTCTTTTCAGAGTAACCTGTCAGACCCATGTTTGTCTTTCAAATATTTAACTTCTGCATGCTCTTTTTTTAAAAAAAAAATAATAATCCCCCCCTTTTTTTGATTCACTTTAAGTAATGATTCATTCCCTGTTTCAGGTACAGTAGTTCTGTTGCATAAGAGCGCCTGTCTGTTATTGCCAAGGACACAATAGACAGTCAAAGGTGCAAAAATAACACAGTTTTTCCACTTTTAAACAAGGCGTAAAGATTATAACACTATTTTAACAGAACCCCTCTATTCTCATGGGTCCTCGAGAACTGCAACTGAAGAAGTCTTATCAATTATTCAATCAAGACATCACAGATATTTCTCACAGCGGGTTCCTTATAGATAGCGAGTAAATAGATCCACGCTCGGTTTGCAGAACCAGTAGAAGTGTGTCTTTGTGCCCCTTCAAAAAGGAGGACAGCGTCAGCCTCCTATCCATCTTTCCTCACAGCTGGCTGGAAATTCAATTCCTGAAAACCAGCAGAAAGTGGGGAATATGCCTGCAGAGCCTGCAAAATTCTCTTCAAATGCATTCAGCACAACAAAACGTCAGCGCTTGCATTTCTCCCCTGAACCATTACAGAGGCTAATGGAGCTTTTCATGCTTTAATACATACATAAATAGAAAATGCGGTCTCTGCGGTACGCACATTATCTGACTGAAACGGGACGATCCTTTTTCACTTCCTCATCATTGATTGGCATGAACGCTCAGTTTTGAGCATTTCAACAGATAATTATCCACTCGAGTCTCTGCAATAAAAAAAATCTCTTGGTTAAGTTGTGTCACCCTCTTAATTAAACATCTGTTATTTATTTTTCTGTGTAGACTCCAATTAACGATGACGTGTTTCTATAAAATGACAGAAGAGTTATTGTGCTCAGTCTCCCACCTGCAACACAAAATGTTCTCCCCAGGTTTCTCTCCCAAACATTTCTCCTCAGCTCCCCGTTTGCCTCCCGCGAGCTGTCACAGTCAGGATACTTTTTTTAGAGCATTCTGAGACTCAGGGGGACCTGACAGTAAACCTGCAAATGTTGTTATAGCAGCCCGACTGACAGCCCTGCAGGCGGTACCGACCACTTTAACTACACCACGTTTTAGCTCTTTATTTATTAAAACAAAAAGCTATTTACAACATTTAAAAGCACTGAAATTCATCCTAAACTTTGTTAATTGTGTTTTTTTTTAATTATTGTAAAAAGAATATAAAGAGCCAACAGCTCAAGCTTTGACAAATCTGATAATTGATGCTTCTAATAATTTTGAATTGATAAAAGCAAATTCACTCATTCAAGCAAATTCGTTCATTAAAGACGCACTCCATTAAAAATCATCTTTTTTTTGTGTCATTTTTTTCTGATGATAGAAAACATAAATAAAGGGAAAAAATTAGATTTGAGTATTTCTTTAGAAAGTGGCTGTTTAATCATAATTTTCTACATACATAGAGCCAGTGCTGAACTTATTTCTTGACCTCACAGACCTGGAGCTTAGGGGTAGAGAAAAAAAGTGATTTTTTTTCGATTCAGAATCATTAATTAATTTTAAGCAATCGATAATCTATAAATTAAAACAATTTACAGTAAAAATAATGAGCAGAAATAAATGTTTTTTAGACAAACATGGCTGACCTTGCAGACATACGACCAGCCCAACTTCAGTGTTGACAGTCAATTGGCTTGTCCAATTTCAAGTTGTGCAAGGTTGCGGGTTCAATTCCCTCCTTGCCCGCCCATGTGTCGAAGTGTCCTTTGGCAAGACACTGAACCCCATGGTTAGCGCCAGTTTTCGGCAGTGGAGCCACCATCAGTGTGTGAATATGTGTGTGAATGGTAGAAAAGCGCTATACAATTATACGCCATTTACCAAGTTCTGTCAGACCAAAATTAAATATGGAGGGAACAACAAATTAGCAAAATCACATCGTGCGGTTCCATCTGGAGGAGGAACAGGGTAGGATCTGTTCAGGTGCTACTGGTACGAGTGTGGTATTAACAAGTTCTACTGCGAGCACTTCCAACGGTCAAAGAAACATTAGACACGCTAAAGAAATTTCCATTGTTGTCAGAAAAGGTGAAGCAAATAAAGTCAGAGCTTTCATAGTGAGACTGTATTCTGTGGTGGAGAATGAAGGCTTCCAAAGGTTGCTCCATATGTCAGAGCCTGAGCTACAGCATCCCATCACGTCGCTTCTTCACCAACACGGTCAACCTAGGAATAAATACGAAAGCTGACGTAATGGCAGCAGTTGTGAAAGCCGACAGGATAGCATTAACTTGTGACGCTTGGACCACAGAATCAGACCTCACAATAACACCTTCATTTAATAACCGAAGACTGGCAGCTAAAATCTCGTGTCCTCCAAACTCAGATAATGACTGAAATGATGATCGTTACATAATCAAATTGTTGCCTCTTGAATTGTAATCGAATTGTGAGTTGTCACAAGTGTCCCATCCCTAGTTATGGTTATAGTTAATACACCTAATGGTTCTCTACGGTAGTGTCTGCAGCTCACCCCTCCCCCAGGTGATAGGTCAAATGCAGAGAGTAAATTTGCACACCTAGGTGCGTGGCAACTACTGTGACTAACTTTAAATATGTGCAACCAAAAACATTTAGCCTTGAACGCACTTAAAATACCTGCAGGCAATCCAGTAAAATGCATCTTTGCTGCACGTATTACATGTGGCCAGCGTGAATTTCATAGTAGTTTTTGTGCTGGGTCTCACTTAAATAAATGCAAATAACAGCCATTTTTAAAATTCAAATCGCTGTGAACCATGAGGGGACGAAAAAATTCAGTATAAAAAAGCTTGTAGGTGGGACACAGGTGCAGTCAGCAGGACACAAGCTCCGCCTCCGCTCCATTCTGATGCATCCACCTGTACACGACTAGAACAATAAGGTGCTGTAAGCTAGCAGGATAGCGTGATAACAGAAATGGATGATGGGAAATCAAAGTGCCAACAGTTCCATCCACAACTCTGAGGCAAATGTTTAACTAACTACTGCTGCTCTGCAGAAACTATGTCATAAAAAACAACACATTTGTTGATTTTGACTAAAAACAGCATAACCATTTAAAGAAACACAATGAAAATCGGACCAGAATGGGTCTTTAGAAGACATAATTCAACATATCTACATGTATAGATGAACTGCTTTTGTAAAATTGATTAAAACTGGTGACATCCCTGTGGCTTCTGCTTCAAAAGAACTAAACCTGCTTTTATTTTCATTCCAGATTTTCCGTCGGGCAGACAAAAACGGTGAGTACGCAAAGTTCAACTTAAAAAACCTGCAGAATTTCATCCTATTACTTTTTGGCATTTTAGCTAACATAAGAGAGAGGATGTGAAAGAGCAAAGAGAAGCTGGTTGTTTTGATTTGTTATAGGGCTTGATTTGACAGGATGAATTCCCTAAAGAGCGCCCTGCAGGCTCCTGTGATTGCAGAGCATGGCTGGCAGCACCGCACTGCTCTTTTCAGAGACAGACAGGCAGACAGCTAACCCCAGCAAAGCAAAAGGACTTCTAAATGAGGCTATATCGCAGGTGGTCCCACATGCATATTTAGCTGCAGCTAAAACAAACGCGTCTGATCATTGTTGTTGGGTTGTTTTGTTTACTTGAAAGGAGTTTCTTTCCGGTACATTTCTCTGAGGAAAACACAGAGCGTTCATGCCTGCATGACAAACAAGGCAATGAAACGGAAAATGAGTTTTAGGCTCAGTGTTTTTATGTATGCACAGTTACCCCTGGAGAGTTTTCTTTTGGGGGGGGGGGCATTTAGGCATTTCTAAGAGTCGATGCATTAAACTGTAATTAATGATACAAAATGTGCCGCCATGATCTGGAGTCATCAGGGACAAGAAGATTTAGTCATAAATGGGTTCATAAATGCTGTTTTTTAGTAGGGAGAAAGTTTTATTCTTTGGATTATTATTTATTAGTTTTTTTTTAACAAACTGGAAAGTATCGAAGAACATAAAGGTTGGATTTCTATAAGCTGGGTGAGTATCCTGACACACAGAAATAGATGATATAGATGATTCCAATAAAGAAATTCATGAACATTTTTTTTATTTGCTGCCAGGCTCAGATTGCTTCTCCTCTCTGAGCTCACAGAGTCGTGCATCCAAAGAAATGGCCTGTTTCCAATCAGTAATGTGTAGGCTGGAATGATGCGGCCGGAGTACTATATAGTTTCATCATACGGAAGGCTTGCAACCACACACTGCACCTCTCAATGCAACAAAGAATTTCATCTTTTATGGGTTGGGAAGAAGCTAACATGGAAGATATAATCCTTAATGTCACTGCTCACTGGGCTCAGAGATGTAACAGGGTAATGAGGCATATTAATGTCTGATTTATCACCACAGCACACATTTATAATCATGAATAAAAATGTAAAAAATGATATTAAACAAGCCTCATGGAAGAAAGGTATATAAATCTCTACTTATTTGTTTGGATGGGAGATAGAGTTTAACTTGAGTGTAAAATAGGGCTGGGTATCGATTATAACGCTTTGATTTGATTCACAAGAGCCTGGATCGATTCAATAACGATTTTTTTCTATTCTTTTGATCCACTCAGTTCAATTTTCAGTTTACACAGTTTCCACATTTAGACACATTTGTTTACAAATACTTTAAAAACATGTTTTAAATATATTTATATTAATCTGATAAACTTCACATCCTGTAAAATGTATCAGTGAAATAATGAGATTGTTAATATCATACAGTGTTACATGGATTCTCAAAAGTTCTAACAAAAATGTTCAGATCATTAACATTGTAAACATTGTTCTGCTTCTCCTGGAGGGCGTTTTAGTTTGGCCACTAGGTGGCGATCACGCTATAGCAGTACACTTTTTTCAAGAAGAGGAAAGAATTGGCAAAAATGGTGCTTTAGACCACAAATGAAAATATTTCCTTAAAAGAGTTTGAAAAATTCGTGACTATGAGTCAGGAATGTTTGTTTAAGTCGACCAAGCGTTAGCATTAACCGTCTTATGGGAATTTCCATTAAGCATTAGCATCAAGTTAGTAGACTTTAGCTTTATGTACAAATCGATCAATAATTTTATGAATCAAATTGATCTATTAAGCCTAAATCGATTCAAATTGATTTTTATCAACCCAGCCCTTGTCTGAAGTGCAGAGATTTGAGATTCAACATCAAGGACTTGAGGCCTAAAGGGGCTATATCATGTTAATTTAAGCCTTTCAGAGATAACTATATCCATATATATATATATATATATATTACCTTTGGTGCACTAAAGATAATATTTTTTGGGTTTTCTGCAAGCTCCTTTTCTTACCTGTGAGTAAGTCGCCTCATGATCCGAGGCTCCGCTTTTCACTCCTTGTGGGTCTCGTTCATTTCATGACATCATCCTAGAGCCGGCCTCGGCAGCGTTTCTGCATTTCACCCACGAAAACAAACATACAAACTTTTGCAAAGATTTATATACATAAAAATGCGAACAATTTGCCGGTCACCGCTACCTACGCGGAGAAAGTGTGTATTAGCCTGAGGGCGGTGCTGACAATGCAGACTCTTCCGGAAAGGGGCTGCTTCCACTTTGTGATGTCACAAAGTGAGGACCAGCTCACTTTCGTGGATTAAGAGAAGCTTGTGCTCAGAGAACAGGGTTTTAGATGTATGAATGGATCAAAATACCGCTTTAGGGTTGTTTTTTGTGCTTTTCATTATAATACACTTCAAAGCTCAAAAAAGGCTACTTTGCATGGTATAGGCCTTGGGAATTGTGTTTCTTTGTTTATTCTTGTTCTTTAGCCCCAGGATATTTTTGTCAGATCTAAAAAAAAAAAAGTCTCTAAGTGCTTTGAAAATGCAGAAACACCAGTCACCCCTTTTTGTTTTTCCACAAAAAGTAGTTTACAATCAATTAATGATAGTCATAATATTAATTTTAAAGACCCGTTCTAATGAAAATGGCATTTTTAACATGTTCTTGTGGCATTTTTCCCCAAGTTACAGGACATAAATCAAGACAAGCTCAGAATTGCTTTTCTGTCCATTTGTTTATCCAAATCATTCAGAATCAGAAGCAGAAGGAAAAATGCTATGGAAAAAAAGACACATTTGTAACGTAGAAATGATGCTGGGCGAGCCACAAGGTCTTTACTTTGAGGTCTGAGCAATGGGGAGGGGAAAGGGGGCGGGGTCGCTCAAAACTCGGAGGTGAATTTCTACTGAACTCCTGCCACTCTGCAGAAACTATGTCCTAGAAAGTGACACGTTTATAGATTTTGGCATAATCACACCAAATACCACTTTTAAAGATCAAAACATGATCAAAGTGGGTCTTTTAGCATTAAACGTAAGATTTAAAATTACTCAAACTATGGTTTTCTTTTCATTTCAGTTGTCAAATGTGAAGACGGCACAACACACTCCCTTTTGTTACTTTGATTTGTTTTAAACTTCTGTTTATTAAATATCTTGATAAACAGCTAATGTTCTTTTTATAACAAGTGTATTGAATCTAAATGTGAGAATGAGACTGAGTATTAAAGAGGATTTATTTCAGAGTGAATATGTGAGATGAGTGATGAATGCTTTCCTTCTTAAATCAGCAGCTGAGAGGGTTTATTCTCTCACTCCGCTCCTCCTGCTGTTTTTAATAAGTGCTGTATTCACTGGTGGGACAGGAAAGCAGAATTTCACAGCAAGTTAAACAGTGTTGCAGCTCTAAATGCAGCAATGCCAACAGCACCGCAAGAGATGCAAAGCATCTGCTCTCAATAAACCATTTGAATCATTAATTAGTGCTTTAAAACATCATTTGGAGATTTGTTTTCTGATTATTTGGGTTCATTTTTTTTTACACTGTTTTTTAACTGAACAGTCAGTGAATGAACATCGGATTGCACCATATTGCAGCATTTGCTGTGCTCCCATTTTTTTTTTTATGTAAGCCTTTCTAGAATATGTTATTTTCTCTGAAAAAGGTCTGACTAAAAAGACAGTTTTAAAATAATTTATGGCATCTTACTAACATGAACTGTTGAATTTAACTCAAGAAATAAATGTGTACATTTAGTTGCATTAATTATCTACCCTCTTTTTGTGTGCCCTTAGATTTCATAAATCGAAAAATCTATGCTTTGATGAGTCATTTGGTTTAACTAAACATTATTCATAAGAAAAATGTGCAAAAATGTCTAGAAACTTTATAAAACTATAAAAACCAAAACCGAATATCCTTATAATCAAAACATATTACTTCAAATTTGTCAAATGTTTTGCAACTTTATAGATTTTTTAGTTTCCTTACTTTTAAAGCAATAATTTTATTTTGTGCACTGTTGAAAGTGTACTAGAGTATCCATTTTTAGTCTTCTCTCACAAAAAAATGTCATGTTTTCTCTAAAGACACACTAGAATCATGTTTTGAGCTATTTTTAAAGCATTCCCAATAGTCTTTTCATCGTGATTATGCTGTTTTTAAGACTCAATAAAAATAAAAAAAACTGTTGTTTTCTTGACAGTTTCTGTAGAGTAGTAGGAGTTTATTAGAAATGCTGAAATGGGAATATTTAATTATTTATGGGGGTCCTTCAGGGTTTGAATTTTGTTTGCCACTTTTTTTTTCTTATTCTGAAAAATATGTTATTGTGGAAATCAGACATTTACTGTTCCCTTTAGTTCCCTTTAATTTTCCAAAAGAAAAGCACCATGAATTTGATATTGTAAAAGCAACTTGTATACGAGATACATTTCCAGTGCTTAACCTTGTGATCAGTAGATAAAATGAATTTCACATAGAAATAATATTCAGGTAATTTTTTTAAGTCAAACTTCTCAAAAAAATTGTCAAAAAACTGTTTAGTTACAGTCTTGGGATGTGTCGCAATACATATGGTATCACGATACGTATTGCCAGACTCTTGCCAATATATTTTTCCTTCATCATGAGAAAAATGCCAGAAGAACATGTTAAAAACATGATTTATATCAGAGTGGGTCTTTAACAGCCCCCCTTCTGCTTTGTGAATTATTTTCCTCCCTTAATTTAAGCATCAATATTCTCTGAGGGAAGATTTCCTGGAAAGATAAGAGCTTCAGTAAACACAGACCTTTTCATTAAAGTCCCACCTTGAGTAGCGCTTTTTTAGGTTGATGTGTGAATAAAACCTTTAATCCGTCTTGGCTTCATAGCCAACAACAATTTTAATTTCCCCACGGAGGTGATGCGTTTTTCCTCATGAAACTGTGGGATTAACTGCAGTGAAATCAGCATTTTATTAAATAAACACCTATGTCAAAGCATCACATTTTTCTTTTCCCAGTCCTAAACTAGAAGATATTGAAACAATAAACCATGTTTGTGTGTGGGAAGTGCCAACAACTATATTTACTTGTAATGCAAATTAAACTGCATCCACAGAGGAACACTTTAAAAAAAATGTGTATTTGATATACAGCTCTGTTTTTGCAGTTACCACTTCAATTTCAGAAAACATTCACACTCTTTACAGCAAAACCTTACAGGGATAGCTAAAAGGATTGTTTGTTCTCAAAGGAGGTTAGAATTAATTTTCATTTAAAAACGATTTAATCTTCTAGCTTCAAATCTGCATTTTAATAACAGAATGCATCTCTCAAGTGTTGTGTGTGGACAGGATTTGTGATCAGAGAAACAGTGAACTCTTGTGTAATGTGCCATCCGAGCTGTACTGGGGTGTGAATCACAGCCGAAGCCTTTTCTTTCCAAGAAAACCGGAGTTAGAGATGCAGCAGAATGTGTTTATTAGGGATTCAACGATATACTTTCTTCACGGTTTGGTTCAAACCTCGACTTTTGGGTCACTGTTTTGTTGTGATTCCTAGATTTGTGTACTACAAAAAGAAATTTAAATGAAAAAGATTAATAAACTAATAAAAATAAATTGTTAATATGAACAGATTTGACACTTTAAATGTAAACCTAATGTATGCAGTAGGGAGACAATAATAATTTTAAATAACTGCTTTCAACCCAAACAAATTCATGGTGCTTTTCTTTTGGTAATTTAAGACATATTTTTAACTCTCAACATCAGATTTTCACAGTAAAATATTTTTCAGCAAAAATCCACAAAATTGATGCCACTTAACCAGTTGTGTTTATTTCCAGTTCTACTAAATGTAGCTGAACCAGCAGTTTTAAAACTGTTCAGAGGCCTGAAGGGTGCTTTCCAGAAACATGAAGCAGCATAGCAGGGTGAAGGAGAGCGCTTGAATGTGGTTAAGATG
>NC_050518.1:4854067-4867995 GCF_002922805.2 Oryzias melastigma
GGTTAAGATGCTTTATTTCCTTCTTACTGACAGTCTGCACAGCAGTGCTGCATCTCCGCTTTCTCACATGTGGAACTAAAGGTTTCATAGCCACGACGATGGCCTTTTTTCTGAGCATTATACACGTCACTCCGATCCATCAGATTGCTGGATTAGAATCTTTTGCTGTGAAGTTCAGCAGAACATTCACTTTCATCGCCTTCAGCATTTTGACTGAAGCTCTATGCATCTGCATGGTCTCACTCGTTCTTATATCAGCACAGAAATCTGCGTTTATATACTGTCCTAGTAACAACTTGGCACAGATTTTCAGTTCGATACTAAACTGAGTTGAACATGACTCATTTTACTATGTAACAACAATATGGAAAGAAATAAGTATCACCACATCAACATATGTAAATTTTGATTTGTAATTCATTATGTGTATAAGTAAAAAAAAAATACTATTTACACATGCACAAATTGAAATTACAACAGCTTGAAACTAATTATACAGGCAAATATTTAAAAATTATGCACAAATCGCTTGATATGGAAACACAAACCTCAGTTATACATGAATCTGGAGTGAGACTCTTCACGTCTCAGAGATTCATCTGTAAATGATATGTTTAAAGGCTGCTATCATGCTGGGTCATCAGTTTTCTTATTAGCCATTTTGAACTTAGATTGTGAATAATATCTGGTGAAACTTTCCACTTTCTTAACCCTTCTGCTATCTTATGGGGTCCAAATGACCCAAGCCTTGCATTGACGAGTTATCCATCCCATGACAAATGTGGATGAAGGTGGACAGGATTATGTAATATTTTTTTTACCCCATACAGAAAATGTATTATATGAGTTACACATCAAGAATTACGTTCCTTATTTACGCACAAGTCAAGAGTTGTGCACACATTAATCGGAGTGAGTCTATTTTCTCTCCATACTACAACCTCAAGGCTCATGATCACATCTGTCACGAGATGTTTCTCGCCAGATCTTTTTGTTTTTGGTCCAGTTTAGGGCTCCTCAAAGAAGCTCAGTGTGGTGTCCTGCCAACTAATTGTCTGGGATTTTTTTTGTGTAAAATTAAAGTAAGACGCCAAACTACACATTTGCTTATAAATAATTAAATAACGTCTTGACACTATTTTAAATCAAGTATCGCCAAATGAAGTATCGCGATATTTTATGAATTGATATTTTGTTGCATTCCTATTAACGATACACTTTCCCCACGATTTGGTTCAGTGGTGTAACATACACTTCTGTTTTGATCCAAGAATAGTTGCATCCCTAGTGTTTCCTCACATGTCAGTATTTTCAAAAATGTTAACGTGTTTTTTGTTTATGTAAAGAGCATTATATTGGATTGGAAACTGTTTATTTCAAGCAATCAAAGCAGAAATAATACAAAAACAAGACAACAGAAATTTGAATCTATAAAAAGATATAGCAAACATTATAAAAATTTGAAAAAAATGCATTTGTCCACATTGTTAAACAAATAAACCTATTTTCTTTTTTGCATATAGTTCACGACACAATGAAACAATTCAGAGCCTGCTCACCACCTAAAGATTTTTTTTCTGAAATAAATCGTGCCCAAAGTCCTCCACAGCTTGGGAGTAGGAAGAAAGTCAAGTTTATTTCCCAGACTGGCAGACGAGATGAATCACATCACGAATGAAATTGTCAGCGTTTGCAGAAAGAAGCTGCGGCCTCATTATGAAGTCAATCTGCTTGTTAGCTCTGCTCGGAAAGTTTAACTCTTAATAGGAAGTATTTTCTCATGCAGGTGATTTTGTGAGGCCTCAATGACTTGCAGAGGAATGGTAACATATTTCCAGTCTTATGGGTGAAGTGTGACATCCATCTCTCCATAGATGATGGGAAGCTGTCCTTGGAGGAGTTCCAGTCCTACTTCACCGATGGAATCCTCACGGATGCTCAGATGCAGGAGATGTATTACTCCGTCGACAGGCAGCAGACAGAGTGAGCTTTACTTTGTTTTTGGACACCCTCCAGCTCCCCTTCCCCTCCGATTCTCCTGCTGCCTGTTAGAAAAAGGCCAATAAATCACTATAATAAGGATTATTTAGGGATAACCTTCACTCTGCTGTGAAATCTGGAGGTTTTTGTGTTCTTGCAGGAAAACCTGCTGGGATTCCACAAATGTGGAGTAGCTGGATTGAAGCTTAAACCACACTGGCATGAAATCATTCGGCACTACTTTGTCTTAGAGTGGATAAATCTGTAGACAAACAATACAGATCAGTTATAGTGGATGAGCATGGAAGATTCTGAAATCTACATGTTTATGCATATACTGAATGCATTAATTTAAATCTGGTTTTTAGTATAAAAATGTTCTGTGAGCCAGAAAACATACCCAGATTAGGATTATCTGATAAATAAAATTTAATTGTGAAACACAACCAACTACTGAGAAGCTTTTGGGATTGAACGAAAATCAGATTACTATTATAGAGGATGAAATGAAAAAATACTCTTATTTTTCTCGTTTGATGGTTAATTTAAGAAGAGATTATGTATTAATTTTGTTGGAGACTCTTTCAAACTGATGTGCTAAAAACAGCCAAATCCATTATCATTACATTTAAAAGCAAAGATGCAAAACTATCTGAGGAAGATAATTAAAAAAGTAATTTCTCAAATATTCAAAAGCTTCTATCATAGGACAATGCCTTCAAATCTTCTGAAGTTTGTGAATGCATTTTTTAAAAAGATTTTATTATTCCTCAGCAGCAGCTGCTGAACAACGAGAGGATATTCTCTGTTCTCAACGTTGCTCAACAAGGACAAACTTTGGTCAGCCTTCAGTTTGCGTTAAACTGTAAAAAGACTGTTCTCTGCTGATGATATTGTCCTGTTGGCTTCATTGACCCCCAGCATGCATTGGGGGAACTTTGCTTAAGCTGTGGCCCCACAACCTGGTCCCAGATATGCAGGAAAGACGGAATGTAAGACTGCAGGGACTGCTAATCTTAAAGTAGGGAGGGAAGTCATAGGGCAGAGTCTTTAAACCTTTTAAAGTTTTTACACGTATTTTTATTAGATTTTATTGGACCGATTACACGTTTTACTCTGCTGAAAGAGCAATGTGGATTATAAAATTCAAAATTTTAGTTTTTTATTTGTACTCCGATCAAATTTTCTCATTAATGGCTTTGCACTGAATTTTTCCTTATTTTTTGCAAATGTAAAAAAAATATCTGACAGAGTTGTTTAAGATTTTATTAAAATTTTAAACCTCAACATTTCACTCTGCTGCAGCTCCAGCTAAAGTGACAGCATTCTGCTTTTCCAGAGCCATTTCCAGCTTCCTGTGTCTCTTAATTTATAAAGTCCTAGAAAGGGGTTTAGGCTTCACTAAAAAAAATTAATTTATGCATTTTTTTTTTTTTTTTTTCTCTCTTACAGCAATCTGGACATTGATGTTCTGTCAGGTAATACATACTCTTTTCCTGCATTTAAATAAAGTACTTTTTTTTTTTTTTACAGATCATAAAAACAAGTATTTCACGATTTAATCAACTATTTGTTTATATACTTCACTCTTAGACAAGAATACCTTAAATACTGATTTATGTTGCTGTGGAAACACCAGTGTGATCGCCTTTAGAGATGATCTATTTTCAACAGAGTACTTCACTCCACATCTGGGAGAATACGTCGACGTCCTGTCTGCTCTGGAGAAGCTGAATGTGGCCATTTTGAGAGCAATGGATAAAACAAAAGAGGTGGGTGGAAGTGCTTTTTTTTGTCAACGCTAAATACATTTAGTTTTAGAATGCTTGAAAGCATTCTCTGCTTTTTGAAATGATTTATCAGCACTTCTCTTGTCAATTTCATTCCCTGCCAGGGATCTGTTTTTTGTTGTGGTACTAGAGAAGAAGGGAAAATTGGCAAAACGCAACTGACTCTGGTTCTCTTTTTTCTGGCATACTTTCAAATATGAACTTACAAGATCTGCCACTTTATTTTTAAATTTGCTTCTTTGATGGCAGGTTTGAAGGAAACTGTTTTGTGTGCTTAGAACAAATAAAACTGAGCTTTGAGTCAGCTTTGAGTTCTCTTGGTAATTAGAAGTTTACAGGCAGGACAGCTGAATTCTTTACTATCATTTGTAAGTGCAACATTTTACAAAAAGCACATGTTTTTTTTATTTTATTAAAGAAAGACTTATAAATGTTCTGGAACCTGATATTGTGATTAGGATTATAGTCATGCTAAAAAGTCCTGGTATTTTGGACATCAACCCCTAAATACAGAAGTGACCAAAAAAAAAAAATGTTTTTAAAACCAAAAAAATATGTATATCTTTTTTTATTTAAGGTGAGAATTCTTTTGTTGATGTACAGTAGATGAGAATGTATGAAAAGAGATCATTTTAAATGAGCTTCTGCCCACTTCCTTTGAAACGTTTGTTAAGCTGCATTCACACCAAACATGATTCGTGGGTCATATTTCCACCGCCTCTTTCAACGCCCAGCGAATTCACTGCTTGACGCTAGTCCAAAAATATGTTTAAAAACTTGACTCCCCAAACCCGTGTGGGAGGAGCTACCACCAAATGTTTGTCGCCTGATCGCTACATGGAGCGGTGTCTGTGTTTATCTCATTTATAATGCGTGGAAGACACTGATGATGATCAGGTTTATTATTTTAAAAAGTTTTAAGAAAGCTTCGGTAATCACATCTCCATGTTGGGGTTCATGAGATCATTCAGAGAGATGAGCAGGGCCAGTCCTAGGCTTAGGCGACCTAGGGCGCCATTTGCTGGAGGGGGCACCAAATCCCAATGATTGTGTAGTATTATTATTTTTATTTTTATTATTTTTAAACAGTATGACTCACCACTCATTTCATGTAAAAATAAAGTAATAATAATAAAAAAAAAATTACTAAAAAGCGGGATGTAATGAATAAATTGCCTGGTGTGGTGCCCCTCCTTATCCGATATTGCCGCTGGCTAAGCTGGAGGGGATGGAGGGTGGCGGTGTTGCCTCCATTAGTACTTCTTTAAAACTTTAGGGATGAAAAAGCACCAAAACAAGCCCTCTGGGACAACTTTAAGGGAAAAAAGCTGCAGGTCAGGACTGACTTTGAGCTTCACGATCTACTTGCAGAAGCTGCATCTTAATGTCGGTCGCTTTCAGCGGTACTTCCAACCAAGGGGCCTAGTTTGACAACTTGCTATCCCGCTTTAGTCGAAGGAGGAAAAATAAATAAATAAGAGGATCTTTTTATTATTGTCAATGAAAACAAGAAAAATATAAAGGGTTTTACTTCTTGTTTATTTTGCACTCTTTCCTCTGATTATATCATTGACCATGATGCAAGCTCACAGTTGTGCACCTGATTGTTTTTTGGGTCTGGACACGTTAATGGATTAGATTTATCTGCGCTTTTCCAGACGCGCAAAGTGCTTGTATTGTGTATCCATTCACACCTCATTCATACTTGATGATAGTAAGTTACTATTGTAGCCACAGCTGCCCTGGGGCAGGCTGACAGAGGCGTGGCTGCCAGTATGCGCTGCCAGTATGCGCCTACGGCCCCTCTGACCATCACCGGAACATTCATACGCATTCACACACCAGTGGAGCCACACTGGAGGCAAGTAGGGTTAAGTGCCTTGCCCAAGGACACAACATTTTGGCTGGCGGGAGCCGGAATCGAACAGCCTATCCTGCGATCATTGGCCGACCCGCTCTACCGCCTGAGCCACTGTCGCCCACTACAATTTACGACACTTAAATAGCATTGCTGCCAACTGATGTGTTGTGTCTGCCTCTCAAATCAAGTTATAGAACATCTGATGGCGTCTGCGTGTTGACTTCACATTAAACTGCACGTGCCGGATGCGTGAATCACATTCGGTGTGAACGAAGTTTTATAAATAATTTTTTGCTCATTTTTTGTCATGCAACACAGTGGCATATTTAATTTATAGTGACTAAAGGAACATGACTACTGCATAAAAGAAGATCCAGCTTTCAGTTTCAAACTGGCTAAATCCCATTTCTCATTCATGGCGTTCACGTTCGCCACCACAACACCCCACCACCACGCAGCCCTGCAGCACTGCATTTTGTTTGAGGTCTCAAAAGTGAAGCGTGGCATCGAACATCTTTTCAGGACTGGAATATTTGGATGTCTGTTCAGCCTCCGCATGTTCTAGAATGTGCTCACATTTAGCCTTCATTATGCAGCTTTTTAAATACTCCTCATCTCTACGTGGGAGCACATTCCATCTGGAAATATGTCCAAACTGCTCTAAACACAGATGTCCTGTTTGTCATCAAGGATTACATTGTGTTGGTCATTTGACATTACAGTGAGAATTAAGCCAGAATCTATTCTATGCTGGTGAATGTGGTTAAAAATCTAAAAAAAAGACACTGTTTAGCTTTAAGATACTTTAATTCAATAATGGACTCACATTTTGCATTATGTTAATAACTACAGCTTGTAATTTAGTGTTTAAGCTTGGAGCATATGACATGGGAGTTCCCAAACTAAACCAAAAAACAAACAAATTAAAAAAAATAAATTAATCAATCAAGTTTGATTAATTTAAAAGAGTAGAAAAACGAGAAGGCTTTGCATTCAAGGGAATGATATTTCAGACGAAATTGTACAGTTTAATGAATTTTGTATGGATTTAAGAAAAAGCAGAAAAGCACATCAGTAAAAATAAAAATTGGCAGCCATTCACTCAATTGTTCCAAAAATATTCAACGTCTTTTTGCCTCAGTCAGAACAATATGGGATGTTAAATGCACAAAATGCTGTTATTTAACTTGAGGAGTACCTACTAAATACTATTTTATTATTATTTTTTTTATCTTTGATTTTCTCCTGCTTTTCTGAACGGGGGGATTTAGTGTTTGTACCATAAAATGCACTATTATTTTAATAATTGGCTTCATATGATCTGATATGCTGCAAATTAGTGACATATGGTTTGAAGAGGTTAAAATATTACGAGGTTAGCCATGAATCATCTGTCTGTAAGTTGTTTCCAACATTTCAAATTCTGACTTTTTATGTTTTTACTCTTTTTTTGTGGCATTTTTCTGACTTATGGTCAGTTTTATGAGATCTTCCTTAATTGCACATCTGGAAGGAAAAGACTTTAAGTTAAAACATAGAAATTTCTGCATTTCTGATGATCAGAAACAGCATCTCATAAAATAAGCTCCCCTGGGTTGTGTAACATGCTCATTAGTGACTTGTGAAATCCTGTGAAGACCCAGTGTGGCAGAACTCTTAATTTTCCATGAAATGTAGAGAAGATTTCAATTTTCGCTTCTTCGTAGAACTGAGGAGTGAGAGATTCTCAGAAGAGGTCAGTGAGTCTCAACAAACACCTAATCAATAGTTAAGCTCAGAACCTCCGAAAACCTCCGTCTTTCTCTTTGGGAAAGCAGAGAAACATGGTTCAGGAGTGGACTGAAGAGAATGAAGCAGCAGCAGGAAAAATAAATACAGCTGACATCACAAAGGGCAGGAAAGCTATTTACTGTATCTGACATCAGGTGTTCTGCACATAAAAGCATCTCAAATCGGAGATGATTCTCTTTAATCCATAAACTAGGACAGTTTATCTTCTGTGCTGTTGTTTTCCCATAAGCTCTCATCGTTTCCATCTTGGTCTGTCTGGCCATCTTCCTTTTACTTCCATCTTCACACATACCGTCCCACATTTCATGCATTTTTCATATTGCTTTTTTCTTTTAGTGTTTCTGAGAACAGTGGTATCAAAGCCGTTCTTACGTATTCTGCAAAGATCTTACTTAGCAGTGTAAGTCAGCAGCCTGACATGGGCAGACTCATTAAAAGCCTTTTTATTAGAATCTAATGGAGGACAGTTCCATTTTTTCTTATTTTCTTTTTCTGGGTTTCTGTACTGGTGATAAACTAAACTTAGTTTTATGAGTTTATGTATATTTCCTCTAAAATATCCTTTCTATTCTCTAATTTGTTTGTTTTCTTTGCATAAAACATATATGTTGCCTGTTTTACACACCGGTACAAAATGCATTTGCTTTTATAGTTTTACATTGTATTTATTTATTAATAAAGAGACAATGCATATTAATGAACATTAAAAATCAAAGGTAAGTGACAGGTTTTAGCCTTTTTTCCCATCTATCTTCCTTCTGTTGAGTTTATTTGATGTGCTGCTCACTTCCTTACTTAATCTCAATGGGTGTTTCTGCTTGAGTAAAGTTTAAATAAATTGAAGCATTTAACAATTTAATGAATATTAATAATCAAAATTAGAGAATAAGAAGAGTTTCAGGGCTGATGCAGATTATTAGTAGAGGTTTGTATTGGCAGTCAGGAAATACGATACACATCACTATACAATACGCATCACTATATATTCCAACACAATACCAGAGAAATTATTTTTACAATTTTTTTTAAAGATTACGACTTAGAAAAAAAATGTATCTCGATATTAGTGCACTTTTTACATGACTAAAATGGTAGGATACATTTTATTTAATGATCAGAACATGAGGCGTGCGATGCACACCAGCAACAACCCCGAGGCCCATGAGTTCACGTCTAAGACGAGAGTTCTCGGGTGATCTTGTTTTGATCTTGTGTAGCGCTGCTGACAGAGGCTCTATGTGGTGTGCTGCTAACTGACGGTTCAGAGTTTAGGTGGAAAGCAAAAGGAAGACACTAACTGCATGTTTTGCCTATACAAAAATTATTAAAATGATCTTTGCAGCATTTCGAATCAACACAAGGATCTGCAAATGAAGTATCACGATATTTCACTGAATCGTTTATTAGTCTTCAATAAGGTCTAGAGCTGATATTCATGTGCAGTAAAGTGAACATTTCAGCATCAAGATTTAGAATTACACAAACACCAACAATGTATTTTAAAAAAAACAAGCAAATAAAAAAGCAAAATAGCTCCTTGAAGTTTAGGAAGCAACAGTCTCAGCATTTTCTTAATAGGAATTAGCCCCACATCTAAGGTTTTGACTTTACGATGTTAAAAAGATCATTTTTTCCTGTGAAAACACAAAATGCAACAAAGATGCGTTTGGCAACAGTTCAAAATATTAACCGCGTGCAACATTGCAGAGGTTATGACCTTTTTGTTTAAACATTTGCCCCCGTTTTTTTAACTGCAGGAGTATCAGGGTTCGTCTGTGCTGGGCCAGTTTGTGACCCGCTTCCTGCTGAGGGAAACCTCCACCCAGCTGCAGTCCTTGCAGTCCTCCCTGGACTGTGCTATGGAGGCCGTCTATGACCATGGCTTCCCAGAGAGGAGGATACCCAAGAAGCCTGAGGACCTCCCCATCCAAAGGGCGCCCAAACGGCCCGGCCGTCGCATCCAGAAGAACATGTGTCTCTCTCCCACAGACCCCTACTCTGGCATGCTCACCACAGGTACAACAAAGAGGAAAATGCTCAATCTGATTTAAATTTATTTTCAAAATGCCGCCCATTTGATCAGCTCTGTGTTGATCTGGCTCTTCGTTGTGATCACAGGGGTCAGCGTGGAGCCGGACAACCACTGGGGCTCGCAGATCAACCAGCTGGAGCAACTCATCGATAAGATGGAGTGTGAGGTTTGTAGAAATTCATGCAATATTAGTGAAAGCACATTTTCAACTAAAGGTCTCACTTAGAGAAAGAACATGAACAAAAATATGATTAACCTCAGGAGGAAAAAAGGATTGGAGACAATTTCTGTAGACATACCTCATTAAATGCACAGTGCATTGAATGTTCTATAAGAACATATTTAAATCTTTGGCTCCTCAGGGAGGAGAAGGTTTCCCTGCAGGCTGTGTTACTAATGAGGCCGTATGGGCCTCGCTTTGACAGATAGACTACTAGCCCTGAGGTGAAAAACATCAAAGATGCGACAGAGAAGAGGACTTATGTAAAAGTGAAAGACTGAACTGGGCTACACATTCACTGAGTGTTCGACTGAACGCTGACCGGAGGCTGAAAACATTCATGAATGTGTCAGCAAACAGATTTTAAGACCTGCTAGAATGAAAATCGTGTTTTTGGTGTTCAGTTTAACACATTCCTGTAGCATTTTTCTCAGGGAGGACACAAAGAAAATTAAGCTAAAATTGTATCTCTAAATATATCGTTATTTAAATTGTTGTGAATCAGGACCAGACAAAATGAATGTTTGCAAAAGCTTGTTGTGATGTAGAAAATACTGCACCAGACCATTCACATTGTAGATGAGTAGCTCTTCATTAAGCAAGACGTTTTTTTTTTTCCTTTTTTAGAGCCCTCACCTCGAACCTCTCAAAGAAGACACACTGGCTGGGACCTATAAATCGGTAAGTCTGACACTTCCTGAAATTGTTTCAGTATCAACACTAAATATTTGATATTTTTCACAATAAAGCTAAAAAATATCAGTGACAAAAACATGTCCAAGATTTGTTAAGTCTTTGGTTTTCTGTTTGGTTATCCAACTGTTTTGACCATGTGTCAAGATCTACAATTCCAAAACGCAGTGCCCTGGAAATTTCCCAGAAAAAAACTTAGTGTGCATCAATGCTCACTACACTGGCAAACATGTACCACAATGCATTGCATTTGAGAAAGATGAATTGACATTAATTTGTAGTAAATTAACTCATAAGAACACAGTGGATTCATAAAATGGTCTAAGTAAAATGTTCCTATTAGGTTCTTACTTCAGCAAATGGATGATGTCATTTTTGCTGTTCAAAAAATAAAAAGTTGTGAAAATTTGTCCAAATGAAGCAAAAATGAAGAGCAATAGATAGTCCTGCGCTATATAATCATTGAGTTGTTTTTTTTAGACAAGTTATGCTGCAATGTTAGCATTAAAAATATGTAAAAATATTATATTGGTTTACAGGTGAAGAAAATTCACATTTACTTCTTACTTCCAGTTGATGTCAACTAGACAACAGGACAATGGTGGAAATGGTGGAAAATTAATTGGAAAATGTCCAGGATGACTTTATAAAGGCCGTCCTTTTTGACCAAAGACATTCAGGTCAACATTCTGAGTTCAAGCTTCTTTTCCATTTTTATGAAGACTTTGTAGAAGAATACCAGACATCACATCTGACGACTTCCTTTCACAACAAAATAGATGAGTTATGGAGAACATGTCAAAGTGGAGCCTTCAATTTGGTTATGTTAAACCAGAAGAAAAAGATTAAGAAAAGCTCCAAATTCCAGCTGTTAAAGTGGTGTTAAGTGAAAGAGTAGAGGAGATTTAGCACAAGTCTGACTCTAATTCAATCAAGAGCTAATGTTGGAGAGTCATTTATATCAAAGTCTTGCAGAGTTATGAAAAGTTTTTGCCATTTCTCAATTATGTCAAATATTCTTTATTGTTTCCTCAGAATATACTTCTGGTACAAAGACAAATGTCTGTGAAGGAGACGGATGTGGAGCAGTTTCAGCGAGCTCTCAAAATCTACACAGAAGCCACCACCAGCCAGCTCAACAACCTGCAGTATGTCCCCAAACTCCTTCTGAAATCTCATTTTCCTCAGGAATTTCACTGATGGATTTCCCTCCTATAAAGTGGGTTTCCAGTCTCACTGCTGTCGTCTTGCTCTTGTTTTGTTTGCAGCGTTTCTGTTCAAAATCTTCCAAACCGATCATGCTTCATCATGTATGAATTCTGGCAGGATCGCCTCTCCTGGATGACGTATGCTTAAAAATTCTGCCCACATATGGAAAATAGAGCTTGGAAACACTTTTTAAAGTGACTTGTGAGCCTCATGCTTTTCTTGTTTCCTCCATCAGCTACCTGCAATCGTCCATCAGCAAGACCTTCCAGCGCTGCATTATCGACTCATTGGAGGAGCCTGAAATGGTCTCCACCATGCTCCTTCCAGGTAATTACAAAAGATTTGGGACCGCCCAAACAAGCTAAATGAAGAATTCTCATTTTTTATTATAAAAAAAAAAAAAAAAAAGAAAATGATTCATGCTTCATAAATATCACAACTTCCCTGTCAAAAATGAGGTGATTATGCAAATAAACATGTTTAAACCTAATTTTTCTTTAATTTAGAAGAAGAGCTTACAAAAAACCGACAGGCTTTTAAAGTAATTTTATTTAATCTAAATTGCATTTTTTGTTTTAGCAGACTGGTATTTGACCATTACCTGCTATTCTCATTACATTCATGAGGGATAGTGGATCAAGATACAAAAGAACATGAACATGGCAATCAACAACTCAAAAATATACATGCAAAAAGCTGTAATGAAAATGATGACAACAAGAGCTCTTAAGAGCCCAACTCTTAAGTAAGCTGAGGGTGAATTAACTAACAGAAAGCAGCCGTGATGATTGAAAACTGAAACCTGGTGTGAAGATGAGGCGAGCGTGGGAAGAGAAAACTGACCCAACAAGACCTGAACACAAAATATCTTTTCAATAATTCAAAGGAAAAAAAACTAAGCATTAATGTCACAAATACCCACAGCAGATTTTAAGGAAAACAAAAACACAAAATACATTTAAGTTCATGGAGAAAGTAAATGAGAAATAATTACCTTTATATATTTATTTGGAACATTAGGACATAATTTGTTGGTAAACTCTATTAATGCAAATGGTAACCATCTTGCTCATCTGACACAAGACAGCACACTAAACTCTTTTTTCAAGGGTAATTTTATCTTCGCTGGGGTCCGTGGCAGACATAAAATCCTGTCCACCTTTGTCATGGGAGGCATCACACATCAATGTAAGGCTGGGGTCATCTGGACCCAATAAGAGAGCACGAGATTTAAAGCGTTGTTCTAAAAAGAATGGCTTCTCCTTCACCAACTGGCTCAAAGAAAAGAATTTGGCGGTACATTTTAAAATCAGTCCATTTCAAACCCAGGTTTGACACAGGATGTTGTAAATGTGGAGCCAGAAGATCTAAATGTACTGTGGATGGGTCACAGGAGCTGCTTGGACCGAACAGTATCACTTTGTTTTTTTGTCAATGAAACTTAAAAAGCTCAGGACCATCCAGTCGTTCATGTTCTTGTAAACCGGTCAAACTTGGTGTGATGGAGCAGTCTTTTAGAAATGGCAAATAGCACACCTGTGAATGGAGACTTTCTTAGAATGGAGCCCAAAGGAAGGAGGCACACAAAGAATGAAAGTGGTCCTAAAATAGAGCCTTGTGGAACCTCAAACAACAGTGAGGCAGTTGAAGAATCTGATCTGGAAAAACTACTATCATACCCATAGTTGTGTCAATTTCTAGGGCATATTTTCAGGAGAATGGCAATTCTCTCTTAGTGTTGTATATGTGGTTGGCTCAAGCCCATAACGTAAAACGCTGACCTCTTGCTTTATCTTGCAGCCTCCTGGTGGATCATGAACAACAACTGAGTGAGCTGCCTCTCCACTTACAGAAAAGAGAAGAAGTTGGAGATCGTGCAGCCACATCTTCTTTCACAGTAACTCTTTCCTCATGGCATGACCCAGATCATATTTGCAAAGCCTTGCTAAAAAATGAAGACTTGCTCGGAAATCTCTGTAGACGATGAAGCAAACTTAAGATTTGATTGAAAAATACATTTTATTGTGCGAACAGATGTTGGTTCTCACCTTGTTTTGCTTCTGATTTATTAGAAACTGAAGGTAAAATAAAATAAAAAAATGCATGAAGTTTTGTTTTTCTGCTAGTCTGTGTCATTTAGTTTAAAATAGAATGCAAAATAAAAAATTGACATAATTTAGTCTTTCACACAGATAAAAGATTGGTAGCGATCAGGGTAACCTTTCCTCTTGTTCTCCATGTGCTGTTGTTGTTGTTGTCTCCTTCCGAGCTTTTCTACCGTCTTCTTGCTGATGGGGTCAGCATCCATCAGCGAAGCATAGTCACTGAATAAATATGATCTGTACCTATTAT
>NC_050518.1:4868839-4879632 GCF_002922805.2 Oryzias melastigma
AAAATAAAATAAAAAATGCATGAAGTTTTGTTTTTCTGCTAGTCTGTGTCATTTAGTTTAAAATAGAATGCAGAATAAAAAATTGACATCATTTAGTCTTTCACACAGATAAAAGATTGGTAGCGACCAGGGTAACCTTTCCTCTTGTTCTCCATGTGCTGTTGTTGTTGTCTCCTTCCGAGCTTTTCTACCGTCTTCTTGCTGATGGGGTCAGCATCCATCAGCGAAGCATAGTCACTGAATAAATATGATCTGTACCTATTATCTGCACCTTAGAAAAAAAATGAACGTTAATATTGTGAGAACTAGAAATGTATTTTAGCTTGTGTTTGAAATAAAATGACCTCCTGTGACATGAAGTCCAGAGCTGCACTGATGCGCAGTGAGACATTAGTGGCAATGACGAGTCCCCAGACAATTGTGCAATTTTTCTGTGCTGCTACTTTTACAGTAGGTGTACAATTTAAAAGCCATTATTTCTTATGTACAGTGGATATAAAAAAATAAACAGTGACAGAGGTATACACATAAAATAGAAGATTATATTTTAAAGTTATCCGGCATCCATTATGTACAAAAAAACTCTTTAGAGATGTAGTTAATGAAATTGTGCAGCTGTTGTACCACTGGTTAATAGACTGTCAGTTAGCAGTTTGAGCAATGATGTAAAGAATTAATGTTTTCTCCTTTTTGATGTGTTTATTGTTTCGTTTTTGTATTATAAACAGTTGTGTGGATTTAACTGGTTATTTTCTGGCATGAATAAAAGTTTGACACATTAAATGAAGATCTGTGTTGTTTATTGTTGTTAAAATGACATAATTTTTGTGCAAAAATTGACTTAACATGAAGTTTTGGTACTTTTATTATTATTGTCACAACCCGATCACATGATCAGAAATTAATTTTGTGTTCCAATTAGCAATTGGATGTTTATTTTAATTCTCATGAATTAGTCTTGAGTATTAGTCTAACCATGAGAGGTACAGCAGAGGGACTCCACCGCCAGAGCTCGGCTTATCAAACCAACTTCCTTCTGCTGAGTTCCTTGGAGAAATATGTGTAATGGATATAATGAAAATTATAATTATCATGAAAGGTTAACAACATTTATTGCCGTCTTAACACGAACAAAGACCTATAAAGGAAAAACCTTCAAAAGAAAAACGATCAGCATTGAGGCGGCTGCCAAGGGACCGTCTACAAAGTGTAAGTTCCAGGAAAAAAATACAATTGATGTCTCAAAAACAACCAAAACTAATAAATTGTTGAATTGATATGAGCTAACTCATTCTGATATTCATGATGCAACAATGGTTCTAAAAGAAATTATCATTATTAAATTTTAAGAATTTTATTTTAGATATGAATGTCATATGATCAAAAATGTTAAATAATTCAGAAGATACTAAAGCTATAGTTACTAAAATTTCTCATATGACTTATTATCACCAATTTAATAGTTAGTTAATAGTTAACTTTTTTTCTGAAGTTGTTCTATTTTTTATCCGATTGCTCAACTCATTTTTTAAATTTGTTACTAAAGTATCAGATCAGGACTCTGTACTTGAATTGAGTCGGACCTAAAAACCTGATTGGAACATCCCGTACTTTTTATATTAGCAAAACACCACAAAAAATACAAATGATCTGTAATGATAAGGTCTTGATGCTGCCAACAAAAACCTGTGAGGACTTTTTTCAAAATCAGGGCAGTTATAAAACTGGACTTTAATTTTCTCTCTGAAAACAATTATTCCAAATTGAACAGCTTCCATTCATTGTCTAATCACAGTCTTAACAAAACAAACAGGGCCGGTTGTACATGTAAGTGTGATGAAAAAGCAAAATGACCTATTTGCAGATGTCCTTGTGTTTTCACATCTTTTCAGGACAGCGACACTCATTCAAGGAGGAATACAACCTTTCCATATCTCAGGAAAGGCAAAGCTGGATGAGCAATTTTGTCCATATGAAAGCCACAAGAAGTAAATGTGAAAACATGAGATGGTTTTTTGGGATGCTGTTTTTCTCGCGGAAAGTAGCACCTCTTCTGTGATCATTAGACACCTGCTATAAAGCTTTATTTTCTTTTTATGCAACCACATTAGTTGCACATTGCAAGAAAATTGTCAAAAAGTGGGTGTTGTTTGATTCTACTAAGCACATGAATACCTTTTCATGTTATTCAAAAGGAGGTTTTCTGGTTGTGCTTTTTCTTGGATTATCATCAAATAGCACAGTTAGAACAGTCAAGGACAGATTGAGACGGAATAGATAAATTGACCAGAAAAGGAGAGAAAAATAAGTGGCGTGTGAGGACTCACTGGCAGAGGAGAATCAGGGTCAGCTGTCAAAGTGCACTGATGCTGAAAGGAAGCAAAGTCAACTGGAAAGCTTGTGCTCTGATTTTTCTCAAGCTAACACATATCCTCTTACATCAGCTGCAGGACTTTTTTGGTGAACTAGTGTTGCAGAAGAAAAGGAGGGAAACGTCGAGTGCGATTAGACACTTTAAGCAGTTCATTGGGTTGTCATTTCAAAAGTTTAAAATCCAACTTCGATCACCTTTTGATCTTTTTTAAAGTTTTCTCAGTGCTCTTTTAATTATGATTGTGCCATTTTTAGACTTTTTAAAAAAAAAAATTGTGTTGTTTTGTAGGACATAGTTTCTGCAGAGCGGCAGTATTCATTAAAAATTTGACTATAAGTTGAAGGTAGGACTGTTCAAATCAAATCAATCTTTATTTATATACCACTTTTCATTTAAAAGAATAACACAAAGTGCTTTACAACAAAAGCAAAACAGTATAAATAATGTAAAAACAGGCTCAAAAATTAAAATTAAAGCCCCTTTCCCCAGACCAGCCCAAAATAACCCATCCCTTTCTCCCCACCCACTCCCTAACTGATAGAAATAGACAATAGGAAAATAGGCTGAGCACTTAAATTGGGTGTTCGAAACTAACAGTTGGGACCTCCTTCTCAATGAACAGCTCTCAAAAGATCCGTAAAATGATTTAAAAAGTGTTGTAGGGATGGGATCTAAAAAACAGGTTGTTGGATTAACTTGGGAGAAAACTCGACCAAGTGTTGCAGCTTCAACCAGGTCAAAACTGTCCAGTGCTTCCTCAGGAAAGATCAAGCCATCATTTCTAGTAAAAAGACTTTTCGGTTCATTTAAAATGTTTGATCGTACAGAATCAATTTTACTCCTGAAGTGGTCTGTAAAGTCCTCACACAATGAAGCGGAAGCTGGCAACGGATTTTTATTAATGTCTGAGTTGATCAAGGAATCAATTGTGTTGAAGAGGACTCTGGGATTATTTTTATTTTCAGAGATGATGTTTGCGAAGTGTGAATTTCTGGTTTGTTTAGCAGTTTGGTTGTATAGTTTTAGTTGATTTTGATATATTTGATAGTTTATTTCAATCTTAATGTTTTCTCCAACGTCTTTCAGCGGCCCTGGATTGTCTTTTCAGTTGTTTTGTTTCCTCAGTTCTCCAAGGTGGGGTGGGTTTAATTTTTATCTTTTTAGTTTTAAGTGGAGCAACTGAGTTGAGACTGGATGTTAATTTATTGTTAAAACTTTCTACAAGTAAATCACAGGGGGCTGGTAAAATTATTGGAGAGTTGGAATGAACAGATGAAATAAATTTTTCGACCACTTCAGGAGTTAAGAAGCGTTTCTTCACCGTTCTCATAGAGGTCTCTTGTTTTATAAAACCAGTGATGTTAAAAAGCACACAGTAATGATCAGACACAGCCAGATCCACAATAGAGGACACAGTAGTGGGTAAACCATGATTGATGACAAGGTCAAGAGTGTGCCCCCTGTTGTGAGTCGGCTGCATGACATGTTGTTTAAAATCCAGAGAAGTGAGCAAGTCCATAAAATGAGCAGCATTGTTGTCTGACTCATTGTCCATATGAAGATTAAAATCACCAGTTATTAAAATCATGTTAAAGGAAGTGTGGACAGATGCTAAGAACTCAGAAAACTCCTCAATAAAAACAGAGTTAGGTTTTGGTGGTCTGTATACTGTGATGCATAAAATTGGAGGGTTGTTAAAAACAAAGGCATGATGTTCAAAGCTGGGGTACTGATCTAATGAAATCTGCTTTTCTGCTAAGGAGTTAGATACTATAGATGCAGTACCACTACCTTTTTTGCCCTCCCTGGTTGAAAAAGCAAAACTAAAATTAGGTGGGGAGGCTTCTGTGAGAACAGTGGATGCTTCCGTGCTCAGCCATGATTCAGTTAAAAAGAGAGCATCAATGTTATAATCCAGAATAAAATCATTTACAATAAAGGTCTTATTGGAGAGAGACCGAACATTAAAAAGTGCTATATTAAAAGAGGGTGGTGGATTGTTGGTTATGGAGACTGCTCCCTCTGGGTTTGGTGCTTCATCTAGAGGGCAAAGGCAGTGGATGTTTGGTTTCCTCCCAGCACTTCTCCTCATGGAAGACCTGACTGTGATTATTGTCTTAATGGGATTAACTGGGAGGACAACCGACCTTGGAAAGGAAGTAGATGAAGTTTTTGGGGTATGTGGGAGGAAGAAGTCAATTCCACAGAGAGATGTTTGTACAGATGAAGATGTGGTTTGGACGGGCACGATGTCTGGACAGAGTGTCTGATGATGGCTGCTAAAACTTTACTGCCCAGTGGACTGGGATGGATCCCGTCAGGTCTATAAAAGAGGGTCTGTTCCAGAACAGGTTAAAATTGTCAATAAACACAAATCCATTCTGTCTGGAAGCAGACTGGAGCCAGGTGCTCAGACTCAGCAGCCTGCTGAAACGGCCTGGGCCGCGGGTGTGGGAGGGGAGGGGCCCCGAAATAAAAACAGTCAATGGGCATGATTTAAAAAAATTAAAAAGTTCAATAAAAGCCTTTTTGGTTGTTTCTGACTCGCGATAAGACGTGTCATTAAAACCGACGTGTAAAATCAGTCTCCTCACAGAGGAAGGGAAGGAGCGCAGCAGGTCTGGGAGTTTCTCCAGGATGTCCAGAACTGTGGATCCGGGGAAACAGTGCGTTACCGCGTTAAAGAAGCGAATCTTCCTTATGATGGAATCCCCGATAATCGCCATCGTCGGGGCAAACAGAGGAGGAGGAGACGCGGGAGCAGGTGAAGCGACGACAGGTGAAACAGCAGTGGGGCGTACCTGAGCGACCACGGCGGCGGCAGCCTCACCTCCGAGCCAGTCTGCCGTCTGTTGGTGCTGAGTAAGCCTGCCCACACTTTCCATCATCCATCTGTTTGTGTGCTTCCCGCTGGCTTACAGCCCCTCACAAACAAAAACTACTAGTGCAAGGAAATTGGTGACCCATATTGGAGCTATCCAGCTATACAGATGCCATCTCAGGCAAGGAAAACAAGGACATATATGAATGGATCTATTTGTCTACAAGTGGATGCATCAGAAAGAAGCTTCAATCTCTTATTGCTACTGTATTTTTTGTCTGCTCCTGATTCACAGTGATTTGAATGAAGAAATACTCAGAAATACAACTTTAAACATTAATTTCTTTACTCAAATGGGTTCTTCTGTGTGATATTTGGCATTTGCTGCAACACTAAGAGCAGATGACAAGCATTTGCAGAGGAGTTACAGCACACTCAGCAGGGTAACCTTGGAGCCCAAGTTTTAATTTAGCTCAATTGAGTGAAATGTTCGTTTATTGAATTATTGTTGCATAAAGATTAAAAAGTGTGAGTGGAGAGTAGTCTGAATTGGGTTCTGGAGCGGTGCTCCACCTCATACATCGGACTCATTCGCCAGCCGCGAGTGATTCCAAGCCAGCGAGCAGCACATCCACTAGAGGCGCGTGAAACAGCACCATCTAGTATCTCCTGCTGAGACTGCTCGCATTGGCCCAATTTTTCTGTTCACTCGCTCACCCGAATCAGGTGATACCCTGCAAGGGTAACGATTGGCTCTTGACTCAGACCTTCCCCGAGGTGATTGGAGGAGTGACGAGCACTCTGCATGTGACCTCTACAATGAGCTTCCACTCACACAGGAAGTACGACTCGAAGTTCCTCATATATAAACCAGGCAGATTGTAAAGAATTCTCTGTCATGGTTCGGAATTTTAAACATGCAATGCATCGTATGAGTATTGTGGCGTCTTAAAATGTTAAATATGAATTGTATTTGCCTGTTAAAGCTTAACTGTACTTCACACAGCACATTTATTGTAGCACTTCTAAGGGGCGCAATGCATCAAGGGAAAATGGTAATGCTATGCAGCCATGAGGAAGGACTTCCCCAAGTTATTCCCTTCACTTTACTGAACGTGTTTGCATGAATTGTGTATTTTACTAACTTTGAATACTATGCAAATTAAAAACAAGAAAAAATAAATGAATGGAATAAATGTTATTGTGGCATCACGAAAGCTTGAAACAACCATCTGCATGAATATTTCCCATGATGCATTTCAAATTTGATCTTTGTGACTTGTTTTTAAATGGTTAATATATGTATATTTACGTATTTTTTCTTTTCTCACACACAGGGACACATTTCACATTTTAATAAACTCGTTAAGCATTTGATTGAATATTAAACTCCAAGAAACCATAATCGTGAAGCACCTTTCTGAGCCCATACTTTTTATACTCGTCGACCCCCTCGCCCATCCGATCATTCAGAAGGTTTGCTTTCTGGGTTACATGCGGAGAACGTAGTTTCTCAACGATCGCCCAGGGAAAAGTCCCCGGACCCGAGGCAGAAAGTGCCCTGGCGTGAGGCCAGAAACGGCTCGTGTCTCCCCGCTACAGCCAAGACGCTCATCTGGAGCAGAGCTCGGGGATTAATCACTTGTCGTCTTTGTCAGGAACAAGAGAAATGCAGGCATGCGCAGTGAAACAGAACGGGGCTCACTCTCTGAATGCTCTTTTTGTTGCATGCATAGTTTCAGTTATTTAAATAGGTTTTCACGGTTCGTATTTCTAAGCAAACAAATAAACTAAGTCTTTTAAGAATCCCACTAGTTTGAAGCATGCTAGGTTCTCCATCTAGCGGAGAAAAATGTGAAATGCAGCTTTAAGAAGAGTCATGACTAAGTTGAAGCTCCAATAAAATGTTGTGTACATTGTTGTTTATTAAGTACCAAAGTGATAATTGTCTGTGCATGTTTTTAGGGGCATTTTTTATGTTGGAATGACAGAAAAAGGAAAAAAAAAATAGTTTAACTTCATGAACAACATTAAATATTTGCTATGGAATATTGATATTAGTGATATATATGTACAAATTCAAATGACTCTCCTGATGTGTAAAAACAATCTGGAAAGGAACACACTTAATTGTGTAAAATCTGTAAAATTGTATTAAAAAATGACTTTCTTCAAACAATTACAAAGTTTGACTTTGCTTTTTCTAAATGAAGAGTTCTAAAGTCCAGGAGATTAATCTATACTCGTAATTTATAAACAGAAAATGAATTTATCAACCATGCAAATTTAGTTATTTTTATCCAGAAATAGATTCTCAACCACTTTTGTTGCTGAATGTCTTCTCAATCCGAGGCCAACTTAGAAACAAAAGCTGCACATACAGGCAACCTTTTGTTTTGTTTGTGTGTTTTCTACTTTTATGGTTGAAACATGAAATGATTTTAGAAAGGCTGCACTCTGAATATGTTGGCAAAATTTCCCATTCCTCAAAAGTCACTCATACAACTTTGACATTTTTTGTCTTCCATAATAAAAAATAAAAAGTCTAGACCAGGAGTCTGCAACCTTCAACACTTAAAGAGCCATTCATTGATCACTTTCTAACAACAACCTGAGCAACAAAGTCTTGAAAGCATTTGTGCTGTTACTCTTACAATAATCAGAAGGTCACAATGGTTCCTGATGGCGGCTGAGTCTGCAGTTCACCGCTCCCCCAGGTGATGGGTCAAGTGTGGAGAAAAAAAAAACACCTAGATGTGTGACAACTTATGGTACTTTAACTTTATAAATACTATTCTATTTAATGAAGCATAAGCAAAAAATCTTTTGAAATAGGAAATAATTTACAACTTTTGTTTGCATGACTCCCTATCAAAATAAAAGACATACTTAGAATCATCTCATTGCAGCAGATGTAGCAGTATAGTGTAATATTGACAGTGATTCGAAAAAGTTTAATTTATTGTTGTGCATTTTTAATCTAACTTAATTAAATTTATCAGAGCTAATTAAGTGACAATTGACTCATTTTTTGGAGACTATGACACTTAAAAATCCTTGAATTTTGTTCAGAGATACACAGTCTGTCTTATCATTGGGAGTGCCTCAAGTGTGAATTCAAACTGATTTTCTGTGATGATTTCAATAAAGTTTGACACATTTGACTGTTTTGTTTTATCGAACAATACTTTACTTTTTAAAATTAAAAGCATTTTACTATTTTTTAACCATAGAGCAATACAGGTGTGTCTAGACTATGTATGTCCTTATGCTTCATATATGAGAACATGTACTGTACTCACACACAAATGATTGTTTATGTTGTTTCAGAAATGTTGCTGAACGGGTCAGACCATTTTTAAAATATTTTTATAATACCTAAATACTGTAATACACTGTAATAATGGGCATCAATGTTTTTGGTCTGTGTGAAAAATGATTTATGCATCTCCATTTTCTCAACTTTCTCACAGCAGACTCTGTTGTTTGCACCACTAGAGGGCGCAGCATCCCTGCAGCATCCATCCCCACACTGTAGGCGCAGGCTCACACACAGGGACATAATGTACACCACAGGATTAGATGGCACACAAAAAGATTACTGCGTCACATGGTGGGCCCGCCACATGCTTCCTTCTAGTAACCTAGTTCTACCTCACAGATATCCCACAATTCCCCTGTGATGGGCGTTGGTGCGTGCAGCATCACATAGAGCCAGCTCCTCCCTATTGTATGCTGGAGGGAGGGAGAGAGAGGATCAGTGTGGGATGAATTTCAGCCGATGGTAGTGTGTGCAGACGAATAGAGGAGTGTGTGCACGTGTGTTGGCGAGGACAAACCAAGGAGCCTAAGACGGAGACAGTCGTGTCTATGAGAGAAAGGCAGAGGGGGGATTCAGGCAGAAGGGAGTGTTAGGAGAAGGGGAGGAAGAGGTAGCATACAGGAGAGTCCAAACTGAGAGATAAGATGGCTGAGCCGGAGCTAAAATCACGAAGCAGTCGTGAGAGCGTTGCCAAGGCAGTGAGCCAGGAGAAGATGGGGGGTGAGTACAGTTTCTTCCGTGGGTCCCACATGGTGCAGAGCTGCAACATGCGCTCTCTGATGCAACATCATCTGATGCAAGATGATGGTTTGGGTGTGTGAGGGTCACAGGTGATGCAGATGGTTGATGTGAAATATTAGATGTTTGCACTCTCAGTCATTTTGTGTGTAGACTTGATGTTGAAAAACTGGTTATCTCACCAATTAAAGAAATACGTCCAAATTGTTCTAATTTCTTCCTTGTTTTATATCAATCACAGTGTGTGCAAATTAACTCTATCTCAGGTATTTAGAAACCAAATTGACTAGAACTCTGAATCTTGTCTTATTCCCAGCAACAGAAGCTGACTCCAACCAAGAAGGTCTCATTGTGGAACAAGAGTCTCCAACGGCTCCTGCTCCCACTACGCCCGTCGACAACCTTCCTGCCAAGAGTGAAAAGATCGAGCTCAAGCGCAGCATCACCCTCTTCAACGGCGTGGGGATGATCATAGGGACCATCATCGGCTCGGGCATCTTTGTCACCCCCACAGGTGTGGTCAAAGAGACCGGCTCTGCTGGCCTCTCGCTGGTCGTCTGGTCTGCCTGTGGAGTGGTGTCCACTATGGGAGCCCTGTGCTATGCTGAGTTGGGGACTACCATTGCCAAGTCTGGGGGAGACTATACCTACATCCTGGAGGTGTACGGTGAACTGGCAGCCTTTCTGAAGCTCTGGGTGGAGATGCTGATCATCCGTCCGTCGTCGCAGTATGTGGTGTCACTGGTGTTTGCCACCTACCTCCTGAAACCTCTGTACCCCAGTTGTCCGGTGCCGGACAGTGCCGCCAAGCTTATTGCCTGCTTGTGTCTGAGTGAGTATACGTGATTTGGAACCCCAGAAATTGATTTTTGGTTGCTTTTTAAACAACTTTTATGTTGTTTGTGGTTCTCTCCACCTCTCATAGCCTCCCTGACTTTTGTCAACTGCATCAGTGTGAGGGCTGCCACCAAGGTTCAAGACTTGTTCACAGCGTCCAAACTGCTCGCTCTGTGCATCATCATCATCTTTGGCTTCATCCAGATCTTCACAGGTGAGTTTGAGCCATTGTTCATGCTTTTATTTCTTAATTTAAAGTGAAAAAAAGGCTTACTCATCCTCAATTTTTAATGTAATCTTCTTCCTAAATCGCTTAATACAGGCGTCTGCAACCTGTGGCTCCTTTATCCCCTTATTGTGGTACTTTAGATTTAATGAAAAATAGTAAAAACGAAATAATTAATAGTTATTTAAGTTTTGTCATTTCTGCTTAGATTTTTAACACGTCAAACAGCTAAGCAAAAATAGTTAAATATACAGTCAAAAATTCCGTAAATGTTCTTTAAATTTGTGTTTTTAGTTTATAGTTGGTCAAAAAAAAGTCTCCTAATGTTTTATTTATGTAAATTACACTAAACTGGCTAAAAGTTTTAAACAAATATGGCTTAAAATGATTGAAAATGTTTTAGAGTTATGTGTTTTGTGCCTCACATTTTTAGAGAGGGACAATACAAAGTTTAGTTTATTCTAAATGTTTTGAG
>NC_050518.1:4880211-4891363 GCF_002922805.2 Oryzias melastigma
GTTTAGATCTTTAACATGTCAAACTGCTAAGCAAAAAAAGTTTTGTAAATGTTCTTTAAATTTGTGTTTTTGGTTTATAGTTGGTCAAATAAAAGTCTCCAAACGTTTTATTTCTGTAAATTACACTAAGCTATAGTTTTAAGCAAATGCGGTTTAAAATGATTTATAATGTTTTAGAGTAATGTGTCTTGTGCCTCACATTTTTAGAGAGGGACAATAAAAAGCTCAGTTTAATTGAAATGTTTTGAGTTTTTTTTTTAAATAAATAGATTTGACTAAAATGTTTTTTTTTATATCTAAAAGAAAAGGGGAAAAATGACACTAAAATCCTAAAGATTAAAGCATCATTTTTGACTGTCTTGCATTTTTAAACTAAGTACAGCTGCTGCAGCAGGAGGACCTTTTTTGACACAGGGCTTTTATTTTGAAAGGAACTAGTGTGTGCTGCTGCCAAAAGTAAAATACGTTAAACTGTTATACATTTATAAATATATAGACACTGTTGTAATTTAATTATTGTAATATTGAAGTTATTTTTATAAATCAATGTTTAACTGACAAAAAAGCATAAATGTGTTCTGGTCTGTTAGAAACTAGACTATTTTAGTGTTAACAGTTGCAGACCCCTGGGCTGATGAGTGTAATAAGTGCAAATATAAAGTTTTGGAAGATTTTGAAGAATTTTAATTACATTTCTCTCGTTTGGATGGTTGATGCACGCAGCCAAAATACAGAATAAATTAAATAAACAGAAGAATTTTGGACGTTGGATGCAAATTAAATAAATAAATCCAATAGTACAGAGAGATAAAAAAAAACAATGATCAACAAATTGTTGATCCTCATTAATGAGCCTAACGAATCAGGCCTCCCTCTTTTCAGTGCGTTAGCACAGTTGCTGACTCTAAACACAGAGCTCGTCTGTCTGCAGCCGTGTGATCGCGCTTGGATGTGCAGCCATGTGCATGTGCATGTGGGTGGACTCAGAGTCCAAACGCTGCACCGTTTAATTGCCTCAGTGCCGACTTTCAGCTACACAGTGTTTATACAAACACAACATGCTGTAAAGCATTCGAAGAGAAGAACTATGGAGCAGAGAAAATAGGGAAGACTGAATCAGAAAGAGCGGGAAAACTGCTCCCCTCACACACTCCATGCTCCCTCTTTCCCTCTTTTATTTTACCAAGCCCACTTCCACTATTGTTGTGGTGCTTAACCTCCCCTCTCCCAACACACACCCTCACCATGCTCCCATGGCAACCAGATGGCGAAGTTTGGTCTGTGACGCCGCCAGAAGGAGGACAGAACAGAGAAATGATGTGAGCCCCACCAGTCTCACTGAAAGGAGGCTCATTAACATCTGAAAGCAACAGGTAGAAAGGAGAGCCCGCCTGTTTTAACAGACACAAATTCTACCAATTTTATAGAAATGACTGGAAACAAGTTTATAAATTCAACTCAGATATTTGTTTGGATCTAAATGTCAGCTGGTTATTCCATTTCTATGCATCAAAGGATGTGCTTCCCTTTCTAGTCTCTGGCTGCAAATGTCAGGCATGCCGGCGCTCAGGCAGACTCATGAAGCTGAGAAATGCTGCCTTTTCAGTGCTTTTCTTTTTTTTTTAACAGTTGATTATTTGTCTGCAGGTGATGTTCCTTATCTGACACCAGAAAAGTCATTTGAAGGCAGCAAAATGGGTGTCGACAACATCGTCCTTGCCTTGTACAGCGGTCTTTTTGCTTTTGGCGGCTGGTGAGGCTGATAATATGTGAAAGCAGAAATTTGAGAAAGTCATAGTTTCTCAAATTAATTTCTTTCCCTCCTTTTTTTTCAGGAATTATCTGAACTATGTAACAGAGGAGATGATCAATCCAGAGAGGTGACGTAAAAGTGATGAAGGTTGATTTGAGGATTGTGCAGACTTCCCTGTAAATATTTGCTGATGACGTTATCTACTCTCACTCATGAATAAGCTAGTTTTATTTACCCATTAGCATGATGACACCATATTCAAAGAGAAATCAGCACAAACATGAGCTAACCACATATAATTACGTGGAGACATATTTTAGTTTTCTGTTCATTTCTTCAATGATTCTTGAGATCTTTCCACCTTTTTGTTTGTGAAATCCAGCATGACGGATAAGACGATCATGTTTGTATTTAAACGCATGAAACTGATCTCAAATTCAGCTCCAGTTTTCTGAAGGTCAGTCTGAAACTTTCCCTCCAAAAAAACCTTTGCTCTCCTTGAATAGGAACCTGCCACTGGCCATTATCATATCGATGCCTATAGTCACGGTGGTGTATGTTCTGACCAACCTGGCCTACTTCACCACCATTTCTCCTCAAGTCATGGTGGAGTCGGAGGCTGTTGCCGTGGTGAGCATGATCTATCTTTAACCTTACTTGCTTTTGAAAAACAAAACAAAAAAAACACTAGTCATAGTGATGCGTGTTGTTGTTTTCAGACTTTTGGGGAGCACCATCTCGGCGTGATGTCCTGGCTCATTCCTGTCTTTGTGGGATTGTCCTGCTTTGGAGCCGTCAATGGCTCCCTCTTCACTTCAGCGCGGTGAGAGGAACAGACGTGCTATCATAACTGGCTGTAAATGAGAATTGGTGATCCTCCCACGTTCCAAACAAGAAGTATCTATTCTATTGACTTCTGACTTCTATTGAGAAATGAACAGCTATTGCTCAGACGTTATATATTTGCTCTGATATATATTTTAAACAAATTCTTAATAATCCATTTTTTTCTTATTTTCTCTGTAGTCCAAGTTATAAACTGAGCAATCAGATGGCTTGAGGTCTCACATCAATTGGATTGTAGGGGTGTAGCCTTCAAACACTACTGATTAGTGTGAGTGGTTGTCATAGAAACGTTGACTCAAAATGACTCATACCAATCACGGTTTACTGACAATTTCTGGTTCCAAAAAGACGACGTCAGTACTGCGAAAGAATGGAAACTGAATTTACTTTATTTTTACTTTATTAATTTACTTTAGTATGTTAAATTTTTACTTTATTTTTTACTTTATTCATTTACTTTACTTTGAATCAAATTCTTTATTTATTTTTTACTTTATTAATTTACTTTAGTAAGTCAAATTTTAATGGACGTCACACTCACTCGCTCCAGTTCTCATATACAGTCAATGGCTTTGAAGAAACCAGATGTTTGAATGGAAAATAAACAACTCTTTCTATACTAGCTTGTTCTATGCTGGAGCTCGAGAAGGTCAGCTCCCCGCTGCTCTGGGACTGGTCCACACAGACCTGTTCACACCAGTGCCGTCTCTCATCTTCACTGTAAGACTCCTGCTCATTTACCCAGACGACTTAATTTTTGAAACCTTTTCTGATTTCATGTCACAGACTAAATACGTTCCTTCACTTTAGTGCTTCCTGTCCATGATGTACGCCATCTCCCAGGACATCTTCTCCGTCATCAACCTCTTCAGCTTTTTCACCTGGCTGTGCGTCGGCATGGCCATTGCCGGCTTGGTTTGGTTGCGTCTCACCAAGCCAGACCTCAGAAGGCCCATCAAGGTAACGTCTAAAACTACAGATACATACATTACTCTAAATGCAGCTTTTTGAAGGCATGTTTTTAGTTTAGTTTAATCAGAACAGCCAGCACATCAAAAATCGACAAGTTAGGAATACCAAAAATGTAAATTTTTACGCAGAACATGTTGAGATTGCTACATTTTCCCATCTTAGGATGGTGGGAAAATGTGGCTATGTTTAGTCCTGTCTACAACTCAAAGGTGGATTTCTAATGAACTCCTGGCACCCTGCAGAAACTATGTCCTAGAAAACAATGACGATTTTTTTTATTTTGGTTAAAAGTAGAAAAATCATGATTAAAAGACCACAGCCATTTACAGTAGATCAAATGATGATTAGAGTGGGCCTCTAAATGATAATGGGCATGGAACTACTTTATACATTTAAATTAAGTGTTCAGATTGGGGGCCCCAAAGTGTTGGCATTCTCCCACCTTTGCCGAATGGTAAGTCCGCCCCTGGTGTTCGCACTGGAAAAGCAGGGAGGGGCTTCTTCATCTTTGCTACTGTTTACACGTGCATGCCCCCCATCAACAGTTGGAAAACGCTTGGTGTGACATGTTGAAGTGGTGTAAATCTCATAAATCCTGCTCCTGACTTTTTGTTTCACAGCTCTATTTCAAAATGTGAAAGATTTAAAAGATTTAGAGTCCTACAATTCCAACAGTTGACGTGGGCAGGGACTCCATCCATTCATCAACCCCTAAATCTGGGTCCCTGATTAGTCAAATTTCAAGCAGGTTTAACTGTCAACACTAATCAAATATCATATCGTAGAGCGTGAAACTTCTGCATCTACACGTGAATGCAACAGTTTTGACATGGAAGCCACAAACACACATTTACGTGCGTTTATTCATTAAAAATGGCTCCTTAAACATGCGTTGTCAGTGTGAACGTAGCTTAAAAAGGGTTATTACAGGTCAAAATGTTTAACGTACACAAACTCTCCGAGCACGCCTCTTTTAAGAATGTGCCGAGCCTCTTCCAGCTCCTTTGTCTTCTCAGAAAACATCAACATGTTGTGTAAAGCATACGTTATTTCTGTTTTTTTCCTAATAAAAGCACTATTGTATCACTGATCTTGTTATCAGTTGGAAGTGGAACCACATTGTGTTTCCAAGGTAGGAGGGGGTGGTGTTTGAATGAAGACTCGACTCTTTGTTTCTCCATCGTTGTGGGAATATTACCTCGGTTGATTACAGTCTTTCATCTGGCCTTTGAGCTGGACGGTTCTCAGCCTATTTGTTGTATAACAGGGAGTAACCAGACAAAATGTCATTCTTAATAAAAAAAAAACATGTAAAAAACAAGAACTCCAGTTAGTTTTTGATCTCTGTGCTCAAGACTGACAAACTTTTTTTTAAATTACATAAAAAAATTGATTTGAACATTTTTTCAGAAATTTTTCATGAACAATATTCGACAAAAGTCCAAATCATGACTGTTCAATCTTTGAGATTTTCGTACTTCTTTCTGCTCTGCTTACTGCTGATCAGCTGACTCAGATGTCTCCTTCTGATTGACTGAACACACCTGATCCAGGTAATCTAGCGAAAAGTGCAGGAAGAGCTGGAAACTATGGAGAGAAAAAAGTCTCCTCAATTCGCGTGTGCATAATTCTTGATTTGTTTCTTGTGTCTTTCTACGCTGGTACTTGAATTTCCCTGAGGACCTCCAAAGGGATTAATAAAGTATTTTCTATTCTATTCTATTCTATTCTATTCTATTCTATTCTATTCTATTCTATTCTATTCTATTCTATTCTATTCTATTCTATTCTATTCGTGTGTAACTTTGGATTTGTATGCGTAATTCTTGATTCACAAGTCATATAATACATTTTGTGTGTAACTGTGTTCTTGCAATTGTGAATTCACATGTTAAAAAAAATACAAAAAAATATAAAATATTATTTACACACGCACAACTTTGAATTACACCATTTTAAAACTGACTAGACAAACAAATCTTTATAAAGTACACAGTGATCGCTTGTTAGACATACACAAAACTACTTTTATGCTCAAATCTGATGTGAGACACTTTTCAAGTTTCCAGATTTGTGTGAAAATGATGTGTTTAAATGCTGCTAGAATCCTTGGTCATCAGAGTTTTCCCATCAGCTCCTTTGAACTTAGATTGTCAATAATATTTTGTAAAAACTTTACATTTTCTCACTTTCTTAAACATATATGCTCCAACAATCAATATGAAAAAGTTAAAATATGTTCTTAATTACACACAGTTATGCACAAATGTATTAGAATGTAGTATGAGTTATGAATCAAGAATTACACACACACAAATCTAAAGTCACACACAAATAGACGGATACAAGTTGCAAATCAGGAACTACCCAAACAGAAATCTGATGAGACTATATTCTTTCTGTAGAAACAAACTTGGCTAAAAAGGTCGTCATTTTTACTAAACTTTGCCAGGGGGCGTTGCTGAAGCTAAAACAAACTCCAAATTCAAAACGGCATATCATTTCTCACAACAACATAAGAGTTTCATTAAGAAGCAGAAGGAGTTACATTTTGCCACCAGGGGTCATCAAAGTTCTAAAGTTAGAGCAATATTTGTTTTACGGATTTTAAATTCAATTTTTCCAAACGTTTTTGTCCTGTAATAACGTTTTAAACCTAAAATAATTAGAAAAACTGTTTTCTAATGAACACTATTGTGTATTAATGACATTTAGCCATGCCACTTCTGTGCTATTTAGGATGTAATGGTTTTAAAATATGTTCTTTCTGCAGGTGTACCTCTTCGTCCCGGTCACGTTTGTGCTGGGCTGCGTTTTCATGATCGTTGTGTCCTTCTGGGCCGCTCCTTTCGAGTGCCTGATAGGCACCAGCATCATTCTGACCGGCATCCCCGCGTATCTGCTGGGCTACAAATGGAAGAAGCCCCACATGGTGCAGAAGGTGCTCGGTGAGTGAGATGTTTGCTTGTCTTTGTCTCTGTTTGGTCAGCTGATGCTGGATAAGCATTCCTGACAGTCTGTTATGAGATCCTGAAGACACAGCTACACTTTATTTGTTGACACAGGTAGCCTGAAGGACAGTGTGTGGTGGAAGAGATGAGAATAAATACGAGATGTGGAAGAAAACAGCTAATATGATGGGTTGTTTGTCCTCAGAGCTCTTCACATTGTTCTGTCAGAAGATCCTGATGTCTGTTCCTGAGGAGAAGGAGCGACACGAGGCGGCTGAGTAACAAACCAGCCAGGAGAACGTCTGTGGCCATCCATGTAGTGTTTACATTCATTCACTTGTGATTTGACCCCTTAAGCTTTTCTATTTTAAACTGTATCAAATGTGGAAGACTTTCATGTTTACAAGAACTTCTGGGCAAAATTAGTTAAGGAGTATTTTCTGTCTTGAGGCACATTCCCTCTTAAAACAGTTTAAAACCTCTAATTCAGTTTTTTATTCTCACAGAAGCTTTTTTAAAGCTTTGATTTCGAGTTCAACGCTCTATTTTTAAAATTAGATAACTGCCGTGAGCACACAGTGATTTATTACTCGGACGCACACATGTTCAGTCAAAGTGTATATAAGAGTAGTTTATAGAAAAGATACAGCTTTGACAGTTTATATTTTATCGATCTGTACAGGGTTTTGATATAGTTTACAGATCTTTAGAATTTGAAAGTGACCAGATTTAGCTGCAACTACTAACAATTAAACAGGTTTCAAATACACTGATAGCGTAGAAAAGCTAGGACATGTTTAGGGAAGACTAAAAAACCCATACATACTGTATTTTGCATTTAATTTTTTTATTATTTTTAAAGTTTTTTATTAATTCTTTTAACAACAAGTCTACATTAATGTCTTTAAAGCACAGATCAATGTTTTTGATAAAGACCCACTCCGATGAAAATAACATTCATCATTCTTGTCGTATTTTCTGATCATGGAGGTCATATTTTACGGAAACTTAAAATTGATTTGAGTATTTCTTGATTTGAATCGTTTTAAAAATGTAGTTTTAAAAAGATTGTATTTGTGATGTAGAAAACATAAGCAGATCCACGAGCATCTTCGTTTTCCTCATTTGAGCATCTGACTAAAACTGTACGGACGTTTTTGTTGCACCGGTAATGTTAGGTTAGGGGTGTGATGGGCTGTAAGCTAGTGGGGAAGCATGTAAACAGACAGCTCTCAGTAAAAATCAATGGAAGGGGGCGGGACTTCTCAATACGTACAGCTCAATTTATAATTATCTACTGCCACTCTGCAGAAAATATGTCCCAGAAAACGACAGTTTAAAAAAAAATGTGACTAAATGATCATAATTAAAAGATCACTTGGAACGCTTTTACAATAGAAAAAAAAAAGATTGGAGTGGGTCTTTACAGTGTTTGTTGCTTTCATGCTTTTTGTATCATTTTCATTCCACTGTAAACGGCTGGTGAGGCAAAACTGTACAGAATAGAGAATAGTGGACTTATTAGTGTTTGTATTGAATGTATCGTCTGTGCCAGCAGTGTCCGTCCTGATGATCCACGTCCTTAACGTCACTTCAGGACCAGAGTGAATGTTACAAAATGGAAGCCTTTTTTCTTTTTTTTTTTTAAGTTTTTTCTTTTTGAGAAAGCTGTTACTAAAGACACCACCTGCTGTCAACTTAAAAGCTACAAATCCAGGTTTTAGAGAACAAAGCACCTATAAAGAGCACAGATCCTAAACATTTCAAAACATTAAGATATGATGCACTAATCCAAAATTTGCACAATACTATTGTCAGATTTTGATTAATAGAATCAACAGTATAAAAAACAGTTACTAAAATTGTCTTTTGACTATAAAAAGACCAAAAAATACCATTTGCTTACAGATAAAACTAGAATAAAGCACCTTTTATAGTAATAAATTATTAGCGATTTAGCCCCAAGACATTTATTTCAAAGCTCAGCTGATTAAGAAATGTCTTTGTGCTTTTATTTGAATGTAACAAACTTAATATTTAATTATTTGATTCAGATTAAATTATATTTTTTGACCCCACCCTCCAAGCAATCTATTTTATATTAATCAAAACATATTTAATTGTGTGAGTATAAAATATCTGTTTATGTAAATCAATGTTGCCCTAAGCGGCAGGACCCTGCTAAAGTTATTTTTAATCTAAAAAAATGAAGAGTCTCTATTGCAAGTGTTGTATCTCAGTGACCATGGCAGGTACATGTAACAATAAAAGTATTTTTCTTCAATGTTTGATTATTGATGTCTTGTAATCAAAAGAAATGTGTTTGTGAACTCCAATATTCTTTGTTGACAATAAACAAAAATAGAATATTAGTAAAAAAAAAAAGAAAAAGAAAAGGCCAGACGTTACCTCTTTGCAGATAAGAGTTTCCAACAGAACAAGCCGTCCCTGAACTCAAGACAGCTTTGATCCGAGCCATGATATCCCAGCCCAATTTTCTCAAGGTGCAGCCCAGCGGCTTTATCTAGCGAGGCATCAACTGTTTGGGTAGTGATCTGTATGGAAGCCTCTTTCTGTCTTGTTTGTATTGCCACGCGTGCTGGCTGTCAGACAATGAGTTTTCTGAAACCTGTGCTGTCAGGAGACTTCATATCTGTCCGAGGAGGAAATGAGAAGCTGTGGTGGCTGCTGGTGGATGTGTGATCAGAGCTGCTGGACACAATATTATTGATGGAAGATTGGAGCCGACGAGGGAACTGATAATGTATGAGTCTTTTTTTATTTTACCACACAACAAAGAGACCACTATATATTGTCATATTGTTGTTTTATGATAAAAAATATATATAATTTGGCTTAAAAATGTATTGTACTTAAAAAGGTAACTGAATAATTGTAAAATTTAAATGAAAGAACATGTTTTCCTCTCTTTTAAAACAAGACCAATTTTCAGTCCTAGATATCACCAGCAGAGGGCGCCAGAGGAACAATAATGATAGAAAGAATAGGGAATTTAGTTCAATGAGATCATTAAAAAACAGCAACGTCATACTAATAGTCATTAATGCAATTAAAACATTTACCTTTTTGGGTTAATCACAAAGTTTTCTATTTGTATTTTTAAAAGTACCAACAAGATCATGTTTTTACTAAAAAAAAAAAATCTTGTCTCTTTGCTGTTACAAACAGGCCTATTAGATTTTTTGTTTTGTGAAAAAATTAAATTCAGGAATATTTTTATTGGATTGTGTATAAATGAGCTCTTCTTTTGACCCATAAAGTGAAGTTTAGAATTTGCTCCAAAGGGGGGCAGTGTGTCTCCATCACCATCATGGAGTAAAAGAGAGGAAGATGGTGGAGGGGGCAACGAGAGAAAAGGGCGATAGATTCCATTTCTATTCTACCTTTAATCCAACTGTGAAATTCATAAGTAAAAGCCAGTTATTTTTCTTTTAAGGTGTTTTACTGAAAGCTTGGGCACTGCAGCGTCAAGGTGGAGTTTCATCATTACACTTTAACCAAAAACACGGCCTGCAGGCAGAAATATGTTGCTTAATATACTGTATTGATCCCAGCTGGATTTTCCCCCAAAAAGCAGTAAAAAGGTCAAAGTACATTAAAATAAGCTGAAATTCTTCCGCTAATGACCCATGTGACAGCAGTTACCTTCTACTACATCAAAGATAATGCTCCTAATTAACCTCGGGAACATCGGAGTGGGAAACTTATAGCAAAGTGCAGCTGAAAAATAAAAATAAAAAAAAAGAACGAATGAATCCATTTATAGATAAGAGAAACAAGAGACACACACATCTATTTGTCCACTTTAAACATTTTATTACAGACAAAGGAAAACAAAAAATAAGTATTTGTGACACAAAAAATGAATCTAATGCTGGTACATGTATGTGGAAAATGCACCAAAAACAACTGCTGCGAAAAAAGCTGTTGGATCAGAAATAATATTAATATTAATAATAATAATATTAATAATAATAATAATAATAATAACAATGCACCCTGATGAAAACAAGCCTGTTTCGTTATATAATTTATAAATACATGTAAAACCTGCAACCAAATTAAATAGAAAGACCAGATTGTAAAACACAAAACAGAGCTCTCTTATCACTGGCTTTACAAATTAAAAGAGGTGAGTTTGGCAGGTTTATACACAAAATTAAAATATTTAACTCCTTCCATGAGATCTTCAACACAAATCCTGCTACAGTGAAAAAAAAAACAAAACAGAAAAACAAAAATATCTTAAGGATTCTTTTCCTCTCAGAAAAAGTTCAACACAATGCTAAAACATCTAATAAAACTAGTCAAAAACTTTGAAATTCACTGTTATTTTTTTTGTTGTAACATTTCACATTTAGCAACTTTTTTTTTTATTCACCTGTACAAGTGGCAAGTTGTGTAAGGGTTTGAGGGCGGGGCTACAGGTAAGAGGTTTTATTTTAAGGGGGAGGTGAGGGGGTTACTGTTGTCCAAGAGGAGGAGAAGGAGCTAAAAGGTTTCTGTCTGAGACCCCCTAAAAGTTCTGCCATGTCCTGAGGCCTTGTGAAGAGCGGGACACTCTCTGTAACAGCTCTGTCAGATGAGGAGGAAGTTCAGCATTTCTTCT